>NW_028227385.1:255332-275332 GCF_978045245.1 Mus caroli | reverse complement strand
AGGGATTTAGATTCTCCAGAATCTGGCACCCTCTTCTGGAGTGTCTGAAGTCAGCTACAGTGTACTTATATGTAATAAATAAATAAATAAATAAATAAATAAATAAACATTTTTTTTTAAGTATAAGAAAGAAAGAAAGACCAGGCAGGCCTCCATTCTTATCTCTGTCTGTCTGTCTGTCTGTCTGATACCCTGGAACTGGAGATGGGCCACCATATAGTTGCTGGTAGTTTATCCAAGGTTCTCTGGAAGAGGAGACAATGCTGTTAATTGTTGATCCCTTTCTGTGGCCCCACCCATCTTTAAATTTTTAGAAGTATATGTGAGGCTGTGTTTATGTACATCATATGCAGACCATAAGAGGGATTTAGATTCTCCAGAATCTGACACCCTCTTTTGGAGTATCTGAAGATAGCTACAGTGTACTTATATCTAATAAATAAATAAATAAATAAATAAATAAATAAATAAATAAATAAACATTTTTTAAAAAGGATAAGAAAGAAAGAATGACCAGGCAGGGCTGCCATCCTTATCTTTGTCTGTCTGTCTGTCTCTCTGTTTGTCTGTCTGTCTGATCTCCTGGAACTGGAGATGGGCCACCATTTTGTTGCTGGTAGTGAAAGACTCCAGGACTCCCAAAGGGAGGCACTTACTCAAGCCTCGGGTCAGCCGCGCACCCAAGAAGACACTGAGACCGAACTTAAGATGTATAGAGAGTAAGATTTAATACAGCAACGACAAGAAAGCACACAAAAAGCACATATACCAGATATCTGGGGTCGAAACTCATGCAGCCAGCAAGGTGCAGAGGAGATTCGGCAATTGGCCCAGACTTGTCACAGGCTTTTATAGGAGAAGGGTAAGGAGAAAAGTACAAGTTTTACGTCACCAAGGTGTTCTGCCAAGGAGCTTTACATAACCAAGGTGTCGTGTCCTATATTTTGGCAATGTACTCGATCTATTGGAACATTCTGGGGTAGTACCAGGAGGCCCCTATCTCAAAAATGTTCTTGGAACAGTCTTCAGTTAGGAGGGGTTGGACTGAGTTCGCTCCAGGAGACCCTTATCTCAGAAATGCTCCTGGAACCGTTCTCACTTGGGAGGGGTCGGACTCTGGGGTGAAGAGTTCAAGAATGTACTCTGAGGTAAAAAGTTCAGGTGTGTTCCGGGAACAACCTCTAGATGGGAGGGGTAAGAGAACTCTGAGTTGGAGAGTTCATGGAGAGTTCAGCTTTTCTTCTTTCATTCCCCCCTTCTTTTAGTGAATAGCTCTAATCTTAGAGCGAGTCCTGCATTTATCCCCCTCCACAGAGTCCAATCTCTTTCTGTTTTGTAACATCACTTTGGACAGGGAAGTCAAAAATAGACCGTTTTATAGTTCTAAGATCAACATCCATAGCTGTACATAACCAACAGGATTGAGTCATATTAGGATTAGTTCTAAAACTTAAGAAAGCTCTTAGTCTATGTGGCCATTGGGGAGGTCGTGTCCAGCAGGGGATGAGATGGCCACATTATTTTTGTGGTAGTTCTGATTTTTTAGATGGCGCTGTAGATGGCCTTCCTTAGCGTAGGCCTTGTGGCACAGGTGGCATTCATAGAGCCGGCCCCCTGTGTGCAGATGCATATGGTTTTTGAGGTCGTAGTTATGCAGGAAGCGGGCTGGACAGTGGGGGCATGAGTAGGGTCGCTCTCCTGTGTGCTCTCGCATGTGGATCTTCAGCTTATCATTCCTGGTGAAGCGGATACCGCAGACCTCACAGGCAAAAGGCTTTTCACCATTGTGGGTCCTTATGTGCCGAGGCAGTTTGCCTGCCCCGTGGATTATCTTGTGACAGACTGGGCACTCTTGGGGCATCTGTGAAAGGCGTTTAGGCACTAGCTTGTTTTGGTCATTTAGGCCTGGTGTCAGGGCATCCTGGTGCAGCGAACTTAGGTAAGCCCTCAGGTCAGGGTCAATGAGATCTTCATCTGAGCCCCGCTCTTCTGATGATAGTGGAGGTTCGTTACTCTGGGCCAGCCCGTAGCCTGGTGGGTTGAGCATTTTTGAGGTTGAGGCTGTGGGGGTGGCAGTGGCAAAAGCCTCCAGGTACTGTCGGGCTCGCTCACAGTCATCTTTATCTGGGCTGGGGGCTTCCAGTCCACTGCCTTGCAAAATCTCCAAGCAAGTAGTGACGACACATGGGATTTCCAGTAGCCGAGCAGCTTGGAGTACAGCCGGCACATTGGCGTTGCTGGTGGTCAGTGTGGCTGTGTAAGCAAACTCGAGCAGGGCACTTAGGGCCTCCGGCCCTACAAAGTTCAGCTCACACACACTGGCTTTTGCTCCCCCAGAAGCCGTTTCAACACTCTCTGTTTTTATTACTGTTCTCTCTCTCTCTTCTGTAAAGAGCCTCTTGAAGTAGTGGCTACAGGCAGCCAGCAGAGCCCTGTGGGTTTGGTACTCAAAACCCTGTGTCCTGATGGTGAGGTCGCACAGATGACCCAGCTGGCGCTGCTCGTTTAGGCAGCTCAGGAGCTCGCTGCTGTGATCTGGGAATGGGATTCCAATTAGGTCATCCTCGGGGCTCCCCATCTTTTTCTTTTTAGTCGTTGGGTCTGTTTGCTGGAGCTGGGCAACAGAGCAGGGTGTAGAAAGAGTCAACACAGGGATCCAATATCCTGCTAGACTTAGTCAAGGGGGGGCGGTCCCCCATGTAGAATTTCATAAGAAGTAAGACCAAAACGTCCAGGTGTGTTTCGGACTCTGAGAAGCACAAAGGGAAGGAGGGTCACCCAGTCTTTACCGTCAGTCTCAATAGCTAGTTTAACAACATAGGTTAAGACAGTGATGGGCATAGGAGTCTCATAAAGGATCTTAAACAGAGTAAAACTGAATCAAGAAATAGGGCATAGGGAAGGAACACCAAGTCCATGCCAGTCTCCACGTTTAATTTTATCAAGGTCTGTCTTAGAGTTTTAGACTAATTTTTATCTATCCTGAGCTCTGAGGTCTATACACACAATGTAATTTTTATTTGACCTCTAAATGCTTGGCCACACCCTGACTTACCTGGGCAACAAAGCAGGGCCATTATCTGACATTATTGCCTTTGGCACTCTGAACCTTGGAAAAATTTTCTTTAATAATCTTCTTGATGACTATGCGAGCAGTCTCATTTATCCATATTGAGAACGTCTTCTGCAAATGTCAACAGCTTTCTTTGTTTGTATTGTTCCATACAGTGGCAAAAGCATACCTGCTGTCAGTGTCATTTATAAAGCTTGTATCAAAACCACAAGTTCAGCTTTCTGGGCTGAAGTCCCTTTAGGGAGGCTGCTGGCCTAGATCACCTGCTTTTTGTCCACTGCTGCACTGCTGTCCCCGCCTTCCGCTTACCTTTAACCATGAGGCCACTGCCATCCGTGTACCAGTTTAAACTTTCAGGCCAAGGCTGATTTGATCTTTACCTGCTGAGGTAAGTAGCCCCCTCTGTTGGTAGGTGGCCCCATGGATATGAGCTGCTTTCCATCTGCTACTGCTGCTCCTGTGACAAAGCTGCTGCCATCCGTGTACCAGGCAGGCACACCAAGGCTGATCAGTCAGATCTCTCCTTGTTCCAGTTTCATCAGCACATTGATGTACAGGAGTGGAGTCATCCGCCAAGGGGAGGTGGCAGGATTGAGGATGGCAGGTGGAGCAAAAGTTACTCAATCATTCAGCAACAAATTCTGGTAGTGGGTATAGTCACATGCTGACCCAGGGTAAGCTTGTCAGGGTCTTTAACAAGCAGGGCCATTGCAGCTCATCAACATATAAGGTAAAAGGCTTAGTCAAATCTGGCAAAGCCAGAGCGGGGGCTGCAAGCAGGGCTGCCTTTATGCTGTCAAAGGCTTTTTGGTGTTTCTCAGTCCAGGTGAATGGGACTTTTTCTTTAGTCCAGAGTCTGCAAAAGCCCACCGTCCCCAGAAACTCACGTACTTGGCGCGGGGTGGTGGGGGTTGGGATCAGCATCACAGTCTTTTTTCTTGGCTTCGGTGAGCCACCGCTTTCCGTCGTTTTGGCACCTCGGTAACTGAGCTTTCTTAGCCGATACCCGATACCCCAACTCACCCAGTTCATTCAGGAGCTTCTAGGAGGGCCAGAATTTCTTCTTTGTCTTTGATGTCTCTGCCTTCAGCCAACCGCAGGGCTTGGGTTAGCGCCAGGAGTTCAGCCTTCTGAGCCAAAGTTCCTTCTGCTAGAATGTCAGAGCAGTGATGAGTAGGTGAAGACTCAGCAGGTTAGCAGGGGAAGTGAAGGTCACTTGTTCTGTCAACAAAAAGCTCTAATAATGTGTCCATCAGTCAGGGAAACAATTGGATCATGTGTCCCTGACCAAAAGCCATTATGTGCAGACAAGCAGGCCATCCCTCAGTCACCAGGTCTAATTTTTCCAAGTGCCACTGGTCTTTTAGGGTCCCAATTTCTGAGTAAGAACCTCTTTGGCAATACTTTTGTTCTCAGTCACATTTAGGAGTCCCAAAGTTGGGGACAACATTAGGGCAGTCTCAATAGCATCTAAGGCCATCCAAGGTTGTTCTTTATTTCTTATACGAAGGGCTGTTTATCTTTTTAATGCAGCAAAACCTGGAATCCACAGTTTGCAAAGACCTGTAGTGTCCAGGGACCTTTTAAACTTGCTTTGCATTGGTCAGTGGAGGAATATGAAAACACAGTCTCTTTTTAGCTGCATCAACAGGTAGGCCACCAGTCTCTTTACTTATAGCCACGAACAGGTGAAGGGTTTTGTCTTGAGGGGGGGGGGGGCTCCTCTTCTTTTTGTTAGGACAGTCTCTCACCCAGTGCTCTTCTTTTTCAACAGCAAACACTCTGATCTTTAGCCAAAAGCTTTCTTTTTTCTTGTTGCCAGGTACTAAGTTTTCTAGTTTCCCTGACGTTTGTGACCAGCATTTCATTTCTCTTATCTTTTTTAGAAAATTTTCTGGCTCCTTATTTCTTACAGATCATCTCTAAGTGCTAGTATTATTAGCAAGTGTCACTTTGCTAGGTTCTAGTCTTTGTCATTTATCTCTCTTTGCTCCTATTTCTTAACTGCAATGGAGATCTCATATAATGTCTCTCTTTCTATCTATATATATCTCTTTCTTGTCTTTGCTTACTTTGAATGTTATCTAATTATTACATCTATATTCTGTCACTTAACTTTTTTCATAGTTTACCTCTTTTTACTGTTAACCTATTTCTTTTGAGTCTGCTGAAGCTTTGCTCTCAGTTCTTCTTTGCAGACCTCTATCCTTCATCAGAGCCTGGCAGTTAGACTCGTAGGTGCTCCTTACCTTGTATATCTCCCTCACCGGAGCTTAAAACAGATTCACTGCTAGCAGCTCAGGGCGATGCCTGAGAAGAGAAAACACACGGGGCAGAGAAGGGGGTACAGCTCTTACATCTGGCTGCACACTGATATCTCAAAATGAACACAATTTTTTCTGTTAACAGTTAACAAGAGACAGGATACAGGGGACAGGGAAATGAGAAGCAACCAGGGAAACTTGTGGCGTCCTCAGATCAGACGCGGCAACCCGCTGAACTCAAGCATACTAGTCAGCGGAGGGAAAGAAACTAACCAGGATTTTCTCAGTAACGGCGAATGGACAGGGAGGAGCCAAGCGCCGAGTCTCCGCCGCGCCACGGCGAAATGTGGGAGTGGCAAACAAACACTGGCAGGGAGGGGGAATTTAACCACTTGTTTTCCGGCATGGCTTGAGCCCCCGGAGGCGGCGGCGTCCGCCACCCCACACACAGGCATCCACGGAGCTCTCTTGGCCAGAGGCAACGGCGCCCTCCCGAGCTTTGGAAACGCAAGGCGCCTGCGCGGCAGGGCGGGGGAACTTCTCTGTGTGCCCCACGGCGGGCGCGCAGACACAAGGGAGTGCGGGCAGACTCCAGGGGGAAGCCAAAGGAGGGACGGCGGCCACAGTTGGCCCCTCCCCAGCTGTGGCAGGCTTCACGGCTATTCCGGGGCGCCAGGCGGGTCTGACAGGCCGCCGCACTTACTATCAGCATTTTACAACTCACTCGCAGGGCACAGACAGCCTCCGTTGCTGCTGTGTCTGCAGAACTCAGAACCTCAGCACCACTGCTGCAGCTCTGGATTTCAGAGCTCTTTTGAGCAGCCTGGGGAGGACCGGCCTGGTGGTTTTTTTTTCTCTTTTTTTCCTTTTTTTAAAACCATTGCTGACAAATTCTGTCCTGACGTCAGTCCAAGTCTACAGTCGGCAAAGGGTTAACACACACACACACACACACAGTCTGTCACGTGACCAAAACACAACCAGCCAAACGCCACTTTCTGACGGGGTCGGATTCCACATTGACTCTTTTTCCTGATAGGGGTGGGATTCCACATCCACTCCCGCTCTGGCAGAGAGAACACTCTCTCTCTCTCCTTCACTCTGCCAGGCAACAGCCAGGTCTTTTTGACTGTTCTGTACCCTGGGCACTCCTTCCAGGGTCTCCCTTGAAACATCTTTTTGGGGTGCAGACTGTGAGGCCATAGACAGCCGTCCTCTCACAGCCACTGCCAGAATAAACCCACAATCTCAGAATACACAAATGCAGCAGTTCCACACTTACACACCCAGCAGATTGTCCCATTTCTAGAATAATAGCAAACACAACAAGAGCAGACACAAGACTTGAGACAAAAAGAAAAAACCAAAAACGGCGGCGACCTCGCGTCGCCCACAGGCAACTTACAGAATCAGATGGCCTTTCCAAGGCCGGCCGGCTTAGACCTTCCACCAAAGTGATGGTCTCTCGGCCTTCAGAGGGGTCCGCCAAGCGTCCTTGGCCCTCCCCTTGTCTTCCTGGGGCGTCCCCCAGGGCGATCGGACGGTGGGCACCAGACACGTCTATCTCTACCCACCCCGCGCTCTCTATTGAGACCTGCCTGGTCTCCAGCTCCCGGAGCACGGTCTCTGGTGCTCGTATTGAGCACAGAGCGTCACGCAAAACCAGAACTGCGATCGCACCAGATACAGATTCAGATGGCCTCTCCAAGGCCCACAGATTGAGACTCTCCTGGTCTCCAGAAACAGAACACAGACACCAGACCAAACAGAACAGTAAATCTTACTTCTGAGTGGGTCCAGGACTTCTGGGTGGTCGCGCTGATTCCCGGCCAACGCACCAAATGAAAGACTCCAGGACTCCCAAAGGGAGGCACTTACTCAAGCCTCGGGTCAGCCGCGCACCCAAGAAGACACTGAGACCGAACTTAAGATGTATAGAGAGTAAGATTTAATACAGCAACGACAAGAAAGCACACAAAAAGCACATATACCAGATATCTGGGGTCGAAACTCATGCAGCCAGCAAGGTGCAGAGGAGATTCGGCAATTGGCCCAGACTTGTCACAGGCTTTTATAGGAGAAGGGTAAGGAGAAAAGTACAAGTTTTACGTCACCAAGGTGTTCTGCCAAGGAGCTTTACATAACCAAGGTGTCGTGTCCTATATTTTGGCAATGTACTCGATCTATTGGAACATTCTGGGGTAGTACCAGGAGGCCCCTATCTCAAAAATGTTCTTGGAACAGTCTTCAGTTAGGAGGGGTTGGACTGAGTTCGCTCCAGGAGACCCTTATCTCAGAAATGCTCCTGGAACCGTTCTCACTTGGGAGGGGTCGGACTCTGGGGTGAAGAGTTCAAGAATGTACTCTGAGGTAAAAAGTTCAGGTGTGTTCCGGGAACAACCTCTAGATGGGAGGGGTAAGAGAACTCTGAGTTGGAGAGTTCATGGAGAGTTCAGCTTTTCTTCTTTCAATCCCAGGTTGTCTGGAAGATGAGTCAGTGCTGTTAATTGTTGAGCCCTTTCAGTGGCCCCACCCATCTTTAAATTTTTAGAAGTATATGTGAGGCTGTGTTCATGTACATCATATGCAGACCATAAGAGGGATATAGATTCTCCAGAATCTGACACCCTCTTCGGGAGTGTTTGAAGACAGCTACAATGTACTTAAATCTAATAAATACATACTTAAATTAATAAACATTTTTTTAAAAAGGATAAGAAAGAATGAAAGACCAGGTAGGCCTGCCATTCTTAACTCTATCTGTCTGTATGTCTGTCTGTCTGTCTGATCCCCTGGAACTGGAGATGGGCCACCATATAGTTGCTGGTAGTTGATCCAAGGTTCTCTGGAAGAGGAGACAATGCTCTTAATTGTAGAAACCTTTCAGGGGCCCCACACTTCTTTAAATATTTAGAAGTATATGTGAGGCTGTGTTTATGCACATCATATTCAGATTATAAGAGGATTTAGATTCTCCAGAATCTGACACCCTCTACTAGAGTGTCTGAAGACAGCTACAGTGTACTTATATATAATAAATAAATAAATAAATAAATAAATAAATAAATAAACATTTTTTAAAAAGGATAAGAAAGAAAGTAAGACCAGGCAGGCCTGCCATCCTTATCTCTGTCTGTCTGTCTCTCTGTCTGATGCCCTGGAACTGGAGATGGGCTACCATATAGTTGCTGGTAGTTGATCCCAGGTTCTCTGGAAGAGGAGACAATGCGGTTAATTGTTGAGCCCTATCAGTGGCCCTACCCATCTTTAAATTTTTAGAAGTGTATGTGAGGCTGTGTTTATGTACATCATATGCAGACCAGAAGAGGGATTTAGATTCATCAGAATCTGACACCCTCTTCTGGAGTGTCTGAAGACAGCTACAGTGTACTTATATCTAATAAATACATAAAAAAATACAATTTTTTAAAAAAGGATAAGAAAGAAAGAAAGACCATGCAGGACTGCCATACTTATCCTTGTCTGTCTGTCTGTCTGTCTGTCTGATCCCCTGGGAGTGGAGATGGGCCACCATATAGTTGCAGGTAGTTGATCCCAGGTTCTCTGTAAGAGGAGACAATGCGGTTAATTGCTGAGCCCTTTCAGTGGCCCCCCTCCCATCTTTAAATTTTAAGAAGTAAACGTGAGGCTGTGTTTATGTACATCATATGCAGACCATAAGTGGGATTTTGATTCTCCAGAATCTGACACCTTCTTCTGGAGTGTCTGAAGACGGCTACAGTGTACTTATATCTAATAAACATATAAATAAATAAATAAACATTTTTTAAAAAGGATGAGAAAGAAAGAAAGACCAGGCAGGCCTGCCATCCTTATTTCTGTCAGTCTATCTGTCTGTCAGTCTGTCTGATCCCTTGGAACTGGAGATGGGCCACCATATAGTTGCTGTTAGTTGATCCTAGGTTCTCTGGAAGAGGAGACAATGCTGTTAATTGTTGAGCCCTTTCAGTGGCTCCACATATCTTTAAATTTTTAGAAGTATATGTTAGGCTGTGTTTATGTACATCATATGCAGACCATAAGAGGGATTTAGATTCTCCAGAATCTGACACCCTCTTCTGGAGTGTCTGAAGACAACTACAGTGTACTTATATCTAATAAATACATATATAAATAAATATGAATAAATAAATAAACATTATTTTAAAAGAATAAGAAAGAAAGAAAGACCAGGCAGGCCTGCCATCCTAATCTCTGTCTGTCTGTCTGTCTGTCTGATACCCTGGAACTGGAGATGGGCCACCTTGCAGTTGCTGGTAGTTGATCCTAAGTTCTCTGGAAGAGGAGACAATGCTGTTAATTGTTGAGCCCTCTCAGTGGCCCCACACATCTTTAAATTTTTAGAAGTATATGTGAGGCTGTGTTTTTGTACATCATATGCAGACCATAAGAGGGATTTAGATTCTCCAGAATCTGACACCCTCTTCTGGAGTGTCTGAAGACAGCTACAGTGTACTTATATCTAATAAATACATAAATAAATATATAAATAAATATTTTTTTAAAAAGGATAAGAAAGGAAGAAAGACCAGGCAGGCCTGCCATCCTTATCACTGTCTGTATGTCTGTCTGTCTGATCCCCTGGAACTGGAGATGGGCCACCATATAGTTGCTGGTAGTTGATCCCAGGTACTCTGGAAGAGGAGACAATACTGTTAATTGTTGAGATTTAAGAGTGGCCCAACCCTTCTTTAAATTTTTAGAAGTATATGTGAGGCTGTGTTTATGTACATCATATGCAGACCATAAGAGGGATTAAGATTCTCCAGAATCTGACACCCTCTTCTGGTGTGTCTGAAGACAGCTACAGTGTACTTATATCTAATAAATACATAAATAAATAAATAAATAAATAAATAAATTTTTTTTAAAAGGATAAGAAAGAAAGAAAGACCAGGCTGGCCTGCCATCCTTATCCTTGTCTCTCTGTCTGTCTTTCTGATCCCCTGGGAGTGGAGATGGGCCACCATATAGTTGCAGGTAGTTGATCCCAGGTTCTCTGTAAGAGGAGACAATGCTGTTAATTGCTGAGCCCTTTCAGTGCCCCCCCCACCTTTATATTTTAAGAAGTAAATGTGAGGCTGTGTTTATGTACATCATATGCAGACCATAAGAGGGCTTTAGATTCTCCAGAATCTGACACCTTCTTCTGGAGTGTCTGAAGACGGCTACAGTGTACTTATATCTAATAAAAATATAAATAAATAAATAAACATTTTTTAAAAAGGATAAGAAAGAAAGAAAGACCAGGCAGGCCTGCCATGCTTATCTCTGTCAGTCTGTCTGTCTGTCAGTCTGTCTGATAAATAAATAAATAAATAAACAAACATTTTTTTTTTAAAAAAAGGATAAGAAAGAAAGAAAGACCAGGCAGGCCTGCCATCCTTATCACTGTCTGTCTGTCTGTCTGTCTGATCCCCTGGAACTGGAGATGGACCACCATATAGTTGCTGGTAGTTGATCCCAGGTTCTCTATAAGAGGAGACAATGCTGTTAATTGTTGAGCCCACTCAGTGGCCTCACACATCTTTTAATTTTTAGAAGTATATGTTCGGTTGTGTTTATGTACATCTTATGCAGACCATAAGAGGGATTTAGATTCTCCAGAATCTGACACCCTCTTCTGGAGTGTCTGAATAGCTACAGAGTACTTATATCTAATAAATACATAAATAAATAAATAAATAAATAAATAAATAAATAAATAAATAAATAAACATTTTTTAAAAGGATAAGAAAGAAAGTAAGACCAGGCAGGCCTGCCATCCTTATCTCTGTCTCTCTGTCTGTCTGTCTGTCTGATCCACTGGAACTGGAGATGGGCCACCATAAGGTGCTGGTAGTTTATCCCAGGTTCTCTGAAAGAGGAGACAATGCTATTAATAGTTGAGCCCTCTCAGTGGCCCCACACATCTTTAAATTTTTAGAAGTATATGTGAGGCTGTGTTTATGTACATCATATGCAGACCATAAGAGGGATTTAGATTCTCCAGAATCTGGCACCCTCTTCTGGAGTGTCTGAAGATAGCTACAGTGTACTTATATCTAATAAATACATAAATAAATATATAAATAAACATTTTTTTAAAAAGGATAAGAAAGAAAGAAAGACCAGGCAGGCCTGCCATCCTTATCACTGTCTGTATGTCTGTCTGTATGATCCCCTGGAACTGAAGATGGGCCACCATATAGTTGCTGGTAGTTGATCCCAGGTACTCTGGAAGAGGAGACAATGCTGTTAATTGTTGAGCTTTTAGAGTGGCCCCACCCTTCTTTAAATTTTTAGAAGTATATGTGAGGCTGTGTTTATGTACATCATATGCAGACCATAAGAGGGATTTAGATTCTCCAGAATCTGACACCCTCTTCTGGAGTGTCTGAACAGCTACAGTGTACTTATATCTACTAAATAAATAAATAAATAAATAAATAAACATTTTTTAAAAAGGATAAGACAGAAAGAAAGAACAGGCAGGCCTGCCATCCATATCTCTGTCTGTCTGTCTGTCTGTCTATCTGATCCCTGGGAACTGGAGATGGGCCACGAATAGTTGCTGGTAGTTGTTCCCAGGTTCTCTCGAAGAGGAGACATTGCTGTTAATTGTTGAGCCCTTTCAGTGGCGCCACCCATCTTTAAATATTTAGAAGTATATGTGAGGCTGTGTTTATGTACATCATATTCTGATTATAAGAGGATTTAGATTCTCCAGAAACTGACACCCTATACTGGAGTGTCTGAAGACAGCTACAGTGTACTTATATGTAATAAATAAATAAATAAATAAACATTTTTTAAAAAGGATAAGAAAGAAAGTAAGACCAGGCAGGCCTGCCATCCTTATCTCTGTCTGTCTGTCTGTCTGTCTGTCTGATCCCCTGGAACTGGAGATGGGCCACCATATAGTTGCTGGTAGTTGATCCAAGGTTCTCTGGAAGAGGAGCCAGTGCTGTTAATTGTTGAGCCCTTTCAGTGGCCCCACACTTCTTTAATATTTAGAAGTATATGTGAGGCTGTGTTTATGTACATCATATTCAGATTATAAGAGGATTTAGATTCTCCAGAATCTGACACCCTCTACTGGAGTGACTGAAGACAGCTACAGTGTACTTATATAATAAATACATAAATAAATAAATAAATAAATAAATAAATAAATAAATAAATAAATAAACATTTTTTAAAAAGGATAAGAAAGAAAGTAAGACCAGGCAGGCCTGCCATCCTTATCTCTGTTTGTCTGACTGTCTGACTGTCTGATCCCCTGGAACTGGAGTTGGGCTACCATAAAGTTGTTGGTAGTTGATCCCAGGTTCTCTGGAAGAGGAGACAATGCTGTTAATTGTTGAGCCCTATCAGTAGCCCTACCCATCTTTAAATATTTAGAAGTATATGTGAGGCTGTGTTTATGTACATCATATGCAGACCATAAGAGGGATTTAGATTCTCCAGAATCTGACACACTCTTCTGGAGTGTCTGAAGACAGCTACAGTGTACTTATATCTAATAAATAAATAGATAAATAAATAAATAAATAAATAAACATTTTTTAAAAAGGATAAGAAAGAAAGAAAGACCAGGCAGGCTTGCCATCCATATCTCTGCCTGTCTGTCTGTCTGTCTATCTGATCCCCGTGAACTGGAGATGGGCCACCATATAGTTGCTGGTAGTTGATCCAAGGTTCTCTGGAAGAGGAGACAATGCTCTTAATTGTTGAGCCCTTTCAGTGGCCCCACACTTCTTTAAATATTTAGAAGTATATGTGAGCTGTGTTTAAGTACATCATATTCAGATTATAAGAGGATTTAGATTCTCCAGAATCTGACACCCTCTACTGGAGTGTCTGAAGACAGCTACAGTGTACTTATATATAATAAATACATAAATAAATAAATAAATAAATAAATAAATAAATAAATAAATAAACATTTTTTAAAAGGGATAAGAAAGAAAGTAAGACCAGGCAGGCCTGCCATCCTTACCTCTGTCTGTCTGTCTGTCTGTCTGATCCCCTGGAACTGGAGATGGGCTACCATATAGTTGCTGGTAGTTGATCCCAGGATCTCTGGAAGAGGAGACAATGCTGTTAATTGTTGAGCCCTATCAGTGGCCCTACCCATCTTTAAATTTTTAGAAGTGTATGTGAGGCTGTGTTTATGTACATCATATGCAGACCAGAAGAGGGATTTAGATTCATCAGAATCTGACACCCTCTTCTGGAGTGTCTGAAGACAGCTACAGTGTACTTATATCTAATAAATACATAAATAAATAAATAAATAAATAAATAAACATTTTTTAAACCGGATAAGAAAAAAAGAAAGACCAGGCAGGCCTACCATCCTTATCTCTGTCTGTCTCTCTGTCTGTCGTTCTGATCCCCTGGAACTAGAGATGGGCCACCATATAGGTGCTGGTAGTTGATCCCAGGACCTCTTGAAGAGGAGACAATGCTGTTAATTGTTGAGCGCTTTCAGTGGCCCCACCCATCGTTACATTTTTAGTAGTATATGTGAGGCTGTGTTTATGTACATCATATGCAGACCTTAATAGGGATTTAGATTCTCCAGAATCTGACACCCTCTTCTGGAGTGTCTGAAGACAGCTACAGTGTACTTATATCTAATAAATACATAAATAAATAAAAATTTTTTAAAAAGGATAAGAAAGAAAGAAAGACCATGCAGGCCTGCCATCCTTATCCTTGTCTGTCTGTCTGATCCCCTGGGAGTGGTAATGGGCCACCATATAGTTGCAGGTAGTTGATCCCAGGTTCTCTGTAAGAGGAGACAATGCTGTTAATTGCTGAGCCCTTTCAGTGGCCCCCCCCACCTTTAAATTTTAAGAAGTAAATGTGAGGCTGTGTTTATGTACATCATATGCAGACCATAAGAGGGATTTAGATTCTCCAGAATCTGACACCTTCTTCTGGAGTGTCTGAAGACGGCTACAGTGTACTTATATCTAATAAACAAATAAATAAATAAACATTTTTTAAAAAGGATAAGAAAGAAAGAAAGACCAGGCAGGCCTGCCATCCTTATTTCTGTCACTCTGTCTGTCTGTCAGTCTGTCTGATCCCTTGGAACTGGAGATGGGCCATCATATAGTTGCTGTTAGTTGATCCCAGGTTCTCTGGAAGAGGAGACAATGCTGTTAATTGTTGAGCCCTTACAGTGGCTCCACCTATCTTTAAATTTTTAGAAGTATATGTTAGGCTGTGTTTATGTACATCATATGCAGACCATAAGAGGGATTTAGATTCTCCAGAATCTGACACCCTCTTCTGGAGTGTCTGAAGACAACTACAGTGTACTTATATCTAATAAATAAATAAATAAATAAATAAATAAATAAATAAATAAACATTATTTTAAAAGGATAAGAAATAAAGAAAGACCAGGCAGGCCTGCCATCCTTATCTCTGTCTGTCTGTCTGTCTGTCTGATCCCCTGGAACTGGAGATGGGCCACTTTTTAGGTGCTGGTAGTTGATCCCAGGTTCTCTGGAAGAGGAGACAATGCTGTTAATTGTTGAGCCCTTTCAGTGGCCCCACCCATTTTTAATTTTTAGAAGTATATGTGATGCTGTGTTTATGGACATCATATTCAGACCATAAGAGGGATTTACATTCTCCAGAATCTGACACCCTCCTCTGGAGTGTCTGAAGACAGCTACAGTGTACTTATATCTAAGAAATAAATAAATAAATAAATAAATAAATAAATAAATAAACATTTTTTAAAAAGTATAAGAAATAAAGAAAGACCAGGCAGGCCTGCCATCCTTATCTCTGTCTCTCTGTCTGTCTGTCTGTCTGTCTGATCCACTGGAACTGGAGATGGGCCACCATAATGTGCTGGTAGTTTATCCCAGGTTCTCTGAAAGAGGAGACAATGCTGTTAATTGTTGAGCCCTCTCAGTGGCCCCACACATCTTTAAATTTTTAGAAGTATATGTGAGGCTGTGTTTATGTACATCATATGCAGACCATAAGAGGGATTTAGATTCTCCTGAATCTGACACCCTCTTCTGGAGTGTCTGAAGACAGCTACAGTGTACTTATATCTAATAAATACATAAATAAATATATAAATAAACATTTTTTTAAAAAGGATAAGAAAGAAAGAAAGACAAGACAGGCCTGCCATCCTTATCTCTGTCTGTCTGTCTGTCTGTCTGATCCTCTGGAACTGGAGATGGGCCATCATAGAGTTGCTTGTAGTTGATCCCAGGTTCTCTGGAAAAGGAGACAATGCTGTTAATTGTTGAGCCCTTTCACTGGCCCCACCCTTCTTTAAATTTTTAGAAGTATATGCGAGGCTGTGTTTATGTACCGAATATGCAGACCGTAAGAGGGATTTAGATTCTCCAGAATCTGACACCCTCTTCTGGAGTGTCTGAAGACAGCTACCGTGTACTTATATCTAATAAATTCATAAATAAACAAATAAACATTTTTTAAAAAGGATAATAAAGAAAGAGAGACCAGGCAGGCCTGCTATCCTTGTCTGTCTGTCTGTCTGTCTGATCCCCTGCAACTGGAGATGGGCCACCATATAATTGCTGGTAGTTGATCCCAGGTTCTCTGGAAGAGGAGTAAGTGCTGTTAATTGTTGAGCCTTTTCAGTGGCCCCACCCATCTTTAAATTTTTAGAAGTATATGTGAGGTTGTGTTCATGTACATCATATGCAGACCATAAGAGGGATATAGATTCTCCAGAATCTGACACCCTCTTCGGGAGTGTTTGAAGACAGCTACAGTGTACTTATATCTAATAAATACATACTTAAATTAATAAACATTTTTTAAAAAGGATAAGAAAGAATGAAAGACCAGGTAGGCCTGAAATCCTTAACTCTATCTGTCTGTATGTCTGTCTGTCTGTCTGATCCCCTGGAACTGGAGATGAGCCACCATATAGTTGCTCGTAGTTGATCCCAGGTTCTCCATAAGTGGAGACAATGCTGTTAATTGTTGATCCCTTTCATTGGCCCCACACATCTTTAAATTTTAAGATGTAAATGTGAGGCTGTGTTTATGTACATCATATGCAGACCATAAGAGGGATATAGATTCTCCAGAATCTGACACCCTCTTCTGGAGTGTCTGAAGACAGCTACAGTGTACTTATATCTAATAAATACATAAATAAATAAATAAATAAATAAATAAATAAATAAACATTTTTTAAAGGGATAAGAAAGAAAGAAAAACCAGGCAGGCCTGCCATCCTTGTCTGTCTTTCCCTCTGTCTGTCTGTCTTGCCTAGCCCCTTGAGTAGCCTAGCCTAGTCCCTTGCCTTGACTAGCCCAGCCCCTTGCCTAGCCTAGCCTAGCCCAGCCCTGCCTTGCCTAGCCCTGCCTATCCCTGTCTTCAACCAGGCTGGCCTCGAACTCAGAAACTGACTGCCTCTGCCTCCAGAGTGCTCTCATTAAGAGCTCGAGCCACCACTGACTGTTTGGTTTTCTAAGTCTTACATAGGTATGGTCTGTTTCTCAGCTGTGAAACCCTAATTAACACATGCAGTCTGTCCTAGGTCAGCCATAGCTACAGACTGAGGCCTTTTCTAAAACAAAACAAAAGAAAACAAAAAATAGAAATAATAAAATAAATAAATTAAGCAACCACATGATATCTTTTCTTTCTTTCAATGATACTCAGAGCTTGAAGCAGTTCACCCATGAGACCTCAGCTCCGGACATTGAGGCTCTTTCCCTAACAAGTATTATGGCTGAACCTCAGGGGTTCTACTGCTGATTTGTGTCCCCCACTTTAAAAAAATAGTTGTTTTCAAAGGCTGCAGGTTCTTAGCTCTGTTCCTTGTTACAGTTGAGTCACAGCCCTGAAAGTTCAGTGGTAGTTAAAGGCACTGAGAAGGGCTTCCTATAGACATCAAAGACCAAGTCTTTGTTTTTAAAAAGTTGATCTCGATTCCCCCACCCCCTAGCATCCTTAGAATTCCTAGAAAGGAAGGCAGGGACCTGGGCAGAAGGGTGCAAGGCTACTGGTGTTTGTAAGTGGTAACAGAAAGCTTTCTCTTGTTGGTACCCTACCCCAAGTTAAACTGTCACTTCTTTTTCCTAGTTGTTGTTTTGTCGGTTTGTATTCTCAACATAGACCCTTTTCCTTCCTAACCTTGGCTGTCCTGAACCTTACTGTCCTTGAACTCAGTGATTTGCCTGTCTTGCTGGGATGAAACTGTGAGCTACCATCCAGAAGGAAGCACCCTGCTGAGGTTAGATTGGGGTCTCTTCCATTTTCCTCTATGAACATGCATATGGCAGGCCTGTTCTTTCTTTTTTACTTTTCCTTTTCTTTTTAAAGATTTATTTATTTATTATATTTAAGTATGCTGTAGCTATCTTCAGACAGTCCAGAAGAGGGTGTCAGATTCTGAAGAATCTAAATCATTCTTATTGTCTGCATATGATGTATATAAACACAGCCTCACATATACTCAAAAAAAAAAGAAAGAAAGATGTGGCTACAGAGAGGGCTCAACAATTAAGAGCATTGTCTCCTCTTCCAGAGAACCTGGGCTCAATTACCAGTATTATATATGGTGGCCCATCTCCAGTTCCAGGGGATCTAATACTCTGTTCTGGAGTCTGTGGGCACAGCATACACATGCAAAACATTCTTACACAATCATTGAGAGAGGAGATAGAGGGGTTGAGAGAGAGAGGAGGTAATCATACCTCCTGACGAGTTTGAAGACCTGAGCTTCATCACTCACACAAATAAATAAATGCAAAATATTTTTTTATAAATAAACTCTGCCATTGCCCTTTAAAAATTCCTAGAAAACAAGTTTTATAAGCAACAGTTATATTTACTATATCTAAAGGACAGTCATGAGCATATTCAATAAATAGAAAAAGGCCTGTTAGTCTTAGAAATGGAAAAGACAAACCAAGGAAGGTTTGCAATTACATAATGAGGCAGCTCAGCCCAGCTCTAAGGTTGGAAATAAGACTCGAGAATAGGATATACCTGAAGACAGCCAGCCATTGTTTTTTGTTTTGGAGGCTGAAAGGATACACCTGAAGACAGCCAATGCTGTGTGATAGTGATCTGGTATTTTTTTTTTTAATTTTTAAAAACTTTAACACTTTTTATAAAACTTTTATAAAAACTTTTTATTCTTCTTTCTTTCTTTTCTTTGTTTCTTTCCTCACCCTAGCCCCCACCCTAGCCCTGTCTTTCACCAGGGTGGCCTCGAACTCAGAAACTGACTGCCTCTGCCTACAGAGTGCTCTCATTAAGAGCTTGAGCCACCACTGAATGTAGAGTTTTCTAAGCCTTACCTTGCTCTTGGTGTCTGTTCTCAGCTGTGAAACCCTAATTAACACAAGTAGGCAGTCCTGGGTCAGCCAGAGCTACAGACTGAGGACTTCTCTAAAAACAAATAAAACAAAACAAAACAACAAATAGAAATAATAAAATACATAAATTAAGCAACCACAGCATAGCTTTTCTCAATCTAGGTGGTACTCAGAAATTCCAGCAGTTGGCCTGTGACACCTCAGCTCAGTATATGTGAGGCTGTGTTTATGTAAATCCTATGAAGACCATAAGAGGGATTTTCATTCTCCAGAATCTGACACCCTCCTCTGGGTGTCTAAAAAAGCTACAGTGTACTTATATCTAAGAAATACATAAAAAAATAAATAAATAAATAAATAAATAAATAAATAAATATATATTTTTTTAAAAAGGATAAGAAAGAAAGAAAGACCAGGCAGGCCTGCCATCCTTATCACTGTCTGTATGTCTGTCTGTCTGATCCCCTGGAACTGGAGATGGGCCACCATATAGTTGCTGGTAGTTGATCCCAGGTACTCTGGAAGAGGAGACAATGCTGTTAATTTTTGAGCCCTTTCAGTGGCGCCACCCATCTTTAAATATTTAGAGGTATATGTGAGGCTGTGTTTATGTACATCATATGCAGACCATAAGAGGGATTTAGATTCTCCAGAATCTGACACCCTCTTCTGGAGTGTCTGAAGACAGCTACAGTGTACTTATATCTAATAAATAAATAGATAAATAAATAAATAAATAAATAAATAAATAAACATATTTTAAAAAGTATAAGAAAGAAAGAAAGACCAGGCAGGCCTGCCATCCATATCTGTGTCTGTCTGTCTGTCTGTCTATCTGATCCCCGGGAACTGGAGATGGGCCACCATATTGTGCTGGTAGTTGATCCAAGGTTCTCTGGAAGAGGAGACAATTCGGTTAATTGTTGAGCCCTTTCAGTGGCCCCACACTTCTTTAAATATTTAGAAGTTTATGTGAGGCTGTGTTTATGTACATCATATTCAGATTATAAGAGGATTTAGATTCTCCAGAATCTGACACCCTCTACTGGAGTGACTGAAGACAGCTACAGTGTACTTATATATAATAAATAAATAAATAAATAAATAAATAAATAAATAAACATTTTTTAAAAAGGATAAGAAAGAAAGTAAGACCAGGCAGGCCTGCCATCCTTATCTCTGTCTGTCTGTCTGTCTGTCTGATCCCCTGGAACTGGAGTTGGGCTACCATAAAGTTGCTGGTAGTTGATGCCAGGTTCTCTGGAAGAGGAGACAATTCGGGTAATTGTTGAGCCCTATCAGTGGCCCTACCC
>NW_028227385.1:160332-250332 GCF_978045245.1 Mus caroli | reverse complement strand
TTTTTAAAAGGATAAGAAAGAAAGAATGACCAGGCAGGCCTGCCATCCTTATCACTGTCTGTATGTCTGTCTGTCTGATCCCCTGGAACTGGAGATGGGCCACCATATAGTTGCTGGTAGCTGATCCCAAGTACTCTGGAAGAGGAGACAATGCTGTTAATTGTTGAGCTTTTAGAGTGCTCCAACCCTTCTTTAAATTTTTAGAATTATATGTGAGGCTGTGTTTATGTACATCATATGCAGACCATAAGAGAGATTTAGATTCTCCAGAATCTGACACCCTCTTCTGGAGTGTCTGAACAGCTACAGTGTACTTATATCTAATAATACATAAATAAATAAATAAATAAATAAATAAATAAATAAATAAACATTTTTTTAAAAAAAGGATAAGAAAGAAAGAAAGACCAGGCAGGCCTGCCATCCTTATCAGTGTCTGTCTGTCTGTCTGTCTGATCCCCTGCAACTTGAGATGGGCCACCACATAGTTGCTGGTAGTTGATCCCACGTTCTCTGGAAGAGGAGACAATGGTGTTAATTGTTGAGCCCTTTCAGTGGGCCCACCCATCTTTAAATATTTAGAAGTATATGTGAGGCTGTGTTTATGTACATCATATGCAGACCATAAGAGCGATTTAGATTCTCAAGAAGATGACACCCTCTTCTAGAGTGTCTGAAGACAGCTACAGTGTACTTACATCTAATAAATACATAAATAAATAAATAAATAAATAAACATTTATTTCTCTGGAAGAGGAGACAATGCTGTTAATTGTTGAGTCCTTTCAGTGGCCCCACCTATTTATAATTTTTAGAAGTATATGTGAGGCTGTGTTTATGTACATCATA
Source organism: Mus caroli (assembly GCF_978045245.1). Taxonomy (NCBI): domain Eukaryota; kingdom Metazoa; phylum Chordata; class Mammalia; order Rodentia; family Muridae; genus Mus; species Mus caroli. Next base: position 249,483 of record NW_028227385.1, on the reverse strand, counting down.
TTCAGACCATAAGAGGGATTTAGATTCTCTAGAATCTGACACCCTCTTCTGGAGTGTCTGAAGACGGCTACAGTGTACTTATATATAATAAATACATAAATAAGTAAATAAATAAATAAATAAATAAATAAATTAACATTTTTTAGAAAGTATAAGAAATAAAGAAAGACCAGGCAGGCCTGCCATCCTTATCTCTGTCTCTCTGTCTGTCTGTCTGTCTGTCTGATCCACTGGAACTGGAGATGGGCCACCATAAGGTGCTGGTAGTTTATCCCAGGTTCTCTGAAAGAGGAGACAATGCTGTTAATTGTTGAGCCCTCTCAGTGGCCCCACACATCTTTAAATTTTTAGAAGTATATGCGAGGCTGTGTTTATGTACATCATATGCAGACCATAAGAGGGATTTAGATTCTCCACAATCTGACACCCTCTTCTGGAGTGTCTGAAGATAGCTACAGTGTACTTATATCTAATAAATACATGAATAAATATATAAATAAACATTTTTTTAAAAAGATAAGAAAGAAAGAAAGACCAGGCAGGCCTGCCATCCTTATCACTGTCTGTATGTCTGTCTGTCTGATCCCCTGGAACTGGAGATGGGCCACCATATAGTTGCTGGTAGTTGATCCCAGGTACTCTGGAAGAGGAGACTATGCTGTTAATTGTTGAGCTTTTAGAGTGGCCCCACCCTTCTATAAATTTTTAGAAGTATATGTGAGGCTGTGTTTATGTACATCATATGCAGACCATAAGAGGGATTTAGATTCTCCAGAATCTGACACCCTCTTCTGGAGTGTCTGAACAGCTACAGTGTACTTATATCTAATAATAAATAAATAAATAAATAAATAAATAAACGAACATTTTTTTAAAAAAAGGATAAGAAAGAAAGAAAGACCAGGCAGGCCTGCCATCCTTATCACTGTCTGTCTCTCTTTCTGTCTGATCCCCTGGAACTGGAGATGGGCCACCTTTTAGGTGCTGGTAGTTGATCCCAGGTTCTCTGGAAGAGGAGACAATGCTGTAAATTGTTGAGTCCTTTCAGTGGCCCCACCTATTTATAATTTTTAGAAGTATATGTGAGGCTGTGTTTATGTACATCATATTCAGACCATAAGAGGGATTTAGATTCTCTAGAATCTGACACCCTCTTCTGGAGTGTCTGAAGACGGCTACAGTGTACTTATATCTAATAAATACATAAATAAATAAATAAATAAATAAATAAATAAATAAATAAAATATAAACATTTTTTTTAAAATATAAGAAATAAAGAAAGACCAGGCAGGCCTGCCATCCATATCTCTGTCTCTCTGTCTGTCTGTCTGTCTGATCCCCTGGAACTGGAGATGGGCCACCATAAGGTGCTGGTAGTTTATCCCAGGTTCTCTGAAAGAGGAGACAATGCTGTTAATTGTTGAGCCCTCTCAGTGGCCCCACACATCTTTAAATTTTTAGAAGTACATGCAAGGCTGTGTTTATGTACCGAATATGCAGACCATAAGAGGGATTTAGATTCTCCAGAATCTGACACCCTCTTCTGGAGTGTCTGAAGACAGCTACAGTGTACATATATCTAATAAATACATACATAAATATATAAATAAACATTTTTTTAAAAGGATAAGAAAAAAGAAAGACCAGGCAGGCCTGCCATCCTTATCACTGTCTGTATGTCTGTCTGTTTGATCCCCTGGAACTGGAGATGGGCCACCATATAGTTGCTGGTAGTTGATCCCAGGTACTCTGGAAGAGGAGACAATGCTGTTAATTGTTGAGCTTTTAGAGTGGCCCCACCCTTCTTTAAATTTTTAGAAATATATGTGAGGCTGTGTTTATGTACATCATATGCAGACAATAAGAGGGATTTAGATTCTCCAGAATCTGACACCTTCTTCTGGAGTGTCTGAACAGCTACAGTGTACTTATATCTAATAAATACATGAATAAATATATAAATAAACATTTTTTTAAAAAGATAAGAAAGAAAGAAAGACCAGGCAGGCCTGCCATCCTTATCACTGTCTGTCTGTCTGTCTGTCTGATCCCCTGGAACTGTACATGGGCCACCTTTTAGGTGCTTGTAGTTGATCCCAGGTTCTCTGGAAGAGGAGACAATGCTGTTAATTGTTGAGTCCTTTCATTGGCCCCACCTATTTATAATTTTTAGACGTATATGTGAGGCTGTGTTTATGTACATCATATTCAGACCATAAGAGGGATTTAGATTCTCTAGAATCTGACACCCTCTTCTGGAGTGTCTGAAGACGGCTACAGTGTACTTATATCTAATTAATAAATAAATAAATAAATAAATAAATAAATAAATAAATAAATAAACAATTTTTAAAAAGTATAAGAAATAAAGAAAACCAGGCAGGCCTGCCATCCTTATCTCTGTCTCTCTGTCTGTCTGTCTGTCTGTCTGATCCACTGGAACTGGAGATGGGCCACCATAAGGTGCTGGTAGTTTATTCCAGGTTCTCTGAAAGAGGAGACAATGCTGTTAATTGTTGAGCCCTCTCAGTGGCCCCACACATCCTTAAATTTTTAGAAGTATATGCGAGGCTGTGTTTATGTACATCATATGCAGACCATAACAGGGATTTAGATTCTCCAGAATCTGACACCCTCTTCTGGAGTGTCTGAAAGCAGCTACAGTGTACATATATCTAAAAAATACATAAATAAATATATAAATAAACATTTTTTTAAAAAGGATAAGAAAAAAGAAAGACCAGGCAGGCCTGCCATCCTTATCACTGTCTGTATGTCTGTCTGTCTGATCCCCTGGAACTGGAGATGGGCCACCATATAGTTGCTGGTAGTTGATCCCAGGTACTCTGGAAGAGGAGACAATGCTGTTAATTGTTGAGCTTTTAGAGTGGCCCCACCCTTCTATAAATTTTTAGAAGTATATGTGAGGCTGTGTTTATGTACATCATATGCATACCATAAGTGGGATTTAGCTTCTCCAGAATATGACACCCTCTTCTGGAGTGTCTGAACAGCTACAGTGTACTTATATTTAATAATAAATAAATAAATAAATAAATAAATAAATAAATAAATAAATAAATAAACATTTTTTTAAAAAAAGGATAAGAAAGAAAGACCAGGCAGGCCTGCCATCCTTATCACTGTCTGTCTCTCTGTCTGTCTGATCCCCTGGAACTGGAGATGGGCCACCTTTTAGGAGCTGGTAGTTGATCCCAGGTTCTCTGGAAGAGGAGACAATGCTGTTAATTGTTGAGTGCTTTCAGTGGCCCCACATATTTATAATTTTTAGAAGTATATGTGAGGCTGTGTTTATGTACATCATATTCAGACCATAAGAGGGATTTAGATTCTCTAGAATATGACACCCTCTTCTGGAGTGTCTGAAGACGGCTACAGTGTACTTATATCTAATAAATAAATAAATAAATAAATAAATAAATAAATAAACATTTTTTAAAAAGTATAAGAAATAAAGAAAGACCAGGCAGGCCTGCCATCCTTATCTCTGTCTCTCTGTCTGTCTGTCTGTCTGTCTGATCCACTGGAACTGGAGATGGGCCACCATAAGGTGCTGGTAGTTTATCCCAGGTTTCTGAAAGAGGAGACAATGCTGTTACTTGTTGAGCCCTCTCATTGGCCCCACACATCTTTAAATTTTTAGAAGTATATGTGAGGCTGTGTTTATGTACATCATATGCAGACCATAAGAGGGATTTAGATTCTCCAGAATCTGACACCCTCTTCTGGGGTGTCTGAAGACAGCTACAGTGTACTTATATCTAATAAATACATAAATAAATATATAAATAAACATTTTTTGAAAAGGATAAGAAAGAAAGAATGACCAGGCAGGCCTGCCATCCTTATCACTGTCTGTATGTCTGTCTGTCTGATCCCCTGGAACTGGAGATGGGCCACCATATAGTTGCTGGTAGCTGATCCCAAGTACTCTGGAAGAGGAGACAATGCTGTTAATTGTTGAGCTTTTAGAGTGCTCCAACCCTTCTTTAAATTTTTAGAATTATATGTGAGGCTGTGTTTATGTACATCATATGCAGACCATAAGAGAGATTTAGATTCTCCAGAATCTGACACCCTCTTCTGGAGTGTCTGAACAGCTACAGTGTACTTATATCTAATAATAAGTAAATAAATAAATAAATAAATAAATAAAAAAATAAATAAACATTTTTTTTAAAAAAGGATAAGAAAGAAAGAAAGACCAGGCAGGCCTGCCATCCTTATCAGTGTCTGTCTGTCTGTCTGTCTGATCCCCTGCAACTTGAGATGGGCCACCACATAGTTGCTGGTAGTTGATCCCACGTTCTCTGGAAGAGGAGACAATGGTGTTAATTGTTGAGCCCTTTCAGTGGGCCCACCCATCTTTAAATATTTAGAAGTATATGTGAGGCTGTGTTTATGTACATCATATGCAGACCATAAGAGCTATTTAGATTCTCCAGAAGATGACACCCTCTTCTAGAGTGTAGAAGACAGCTAGAGTGTACTTATATCTAATAAATACAAAAATAAATAAATAAATAAATAAATAAATAAACATTTATTTCTCTGGAAGAGGAGACAATGCTGTTAATTGTTGAGTCCTTTCAGTGGCCCCACCTATTTATAATTTTTAGAAGTATATGTGAGGCTGTGTTTATGTACATCATATTCAGACCATAAGAGGGATTTAGATTCTCTAGAATCTGACACCCTCTTCTGGAGTGTCTGAAGACGGCTACAATGTACTTATATCTAATAAATACATACATAAAGAAATAAATAAATAAATAAATAAATAAACATTTTTTAAAAAGTATAAGAAATAAAGAAAGACCAGGCAGACCTGCCATCCTTATCTCTGTCTCTCTCTGTCTGTCTGTCTGTCTGTCTGATCCACTGGAACTGGAGATGGGCCACCATAAGGTGCTGGTAGTTTATCCCAGGTTCTCTGAAAGAGGAGACAATGCTGTTAATTGTTGAGCCCTCTCAGTGGCCCCACACATCTTTAAATTTTTAGAAGTATATGTGAGGCTCTGTTTATGTACATCATATGCAGACCATAAGAGGGATTTAGATTCTCCAGAATCTGACACCCTCTTCTGGAGTGTCTGAAGAAAGCTACAGTGTACTTATATCTAATAATAAATAAATAAATAAATAAATAAATAAATAAATAAACATTTTTTTAAAAAAGGATAAGAAAGAAAGATAGATCAGGCAGGCCTGCCATCCTTATCACTGTCTGTCTGTCTGTCTGTCTGATCCCCTGGAACTGGAGATGGGCCACCTTTTAGGTGCTGGTAGTTGATCCCAGGTTCTCTGGAAGAGGAGACAATGCTGTTAATTGTTGAGTCCTTTCAGTGGCCCCACCTATTTATAATTTTTAGAAGTATATGTGAGGCTGTGTTTATGTACATCATATTCAGACCATAAGAGGGATTTAGATTCTCTAGAATCTGACACCCTCTTCTGGAGTGTCTGAAGACGGCTACAGTGTACTTATATCTAATAAATACATAAATAAATAAATAAATAAATAAATAAATAAACATTTTTTTAAAAGTATAAGAAATAAAGAAAGACCAGGCAGACCTGCCATCCTTATCTCTGTCTCTCTGTCTCTCTGTCTGTCTGTCTGATCCACTGGAACTGGAGATGGGCCACCATAAGGTGCTGGTAGTTTATCCCAGGTTCTCTGAAAGAGGAGACAATGCTGTTAATTGTTGAGCCCTCTCAGTGGCCCCACACATCTTTAAATTTTTAGAAGTATATGTGAGGCTTTGTTTATGTACATCATATACAGACCATAAGAGGGATTTAGATTCTCCAGAATCTGACACCCTCTTCTGGAGTGTCTGAAGACAGCTACAGTGTACTTATATCTAATAAATACATAAATAAATATATAAATAAACATTTTTTTAAAAAAGGATAAGAAAGAAAGAAAGACCAGGCAGGCCTGCCATCCTTATCTCTGTCTGTCTGTCTGTCTGTCTGATCCCCTGGAACTGGTGATGGGCCACCTTTTAGGTGCTGGTAGTTGATCCCAGGTTCTCTGGAAGAGGAGACAATGCTGTTAATTGTTGAGTCCTTTCAGTGGCCCCACCTATTTTTAAATATTTAGAGGTATATGTGAGGCTGTGTTTATGTACATCATATTCAGTCCATAAGAGGGATTTAGATTCTCTAGAATCTGACACCCTCTTCTGGAGTGTCTGAAGACGGCTACAATGTACTTATATCTAATAAATACATAAATAAATAAATAAATAAATAAATAAATAAATAAATAAATAAACAAACATTTTTTAAAAAGTATAAGAAATAAAGAAAGACCAGGCAGGCCTGCCATCCATATCTCTGTCTCTCTGTCTGTCTGTCTGTCTGATCCTCTGGAACTGGAGCTGGGCCACCATAAGGTGCTGGTAGTTTATCCCAGGTTCTCTGAAAGAGGAGACAATGCTGTTAATTGTTGAGCCCTCTCAGTGGCCCCACCCATCTTTAAATTTTTAGAAGTATATGCGAGGCTGTGTTTATGTACCGAATATGCAGACCATAAGAGGGATTTAGATTCTCCAGAATCTGACACCCTCTTCTGGAGTGTCTGAAGACAGCTACAGTGTACATATATCTAATAAATACATAAATAAATATATAAATAAACATTTTTTAAAAAAGGATAAGAAAGAAAGAAAGACCAGGCAGGCCTGCCATCCTTATCACTGTCTGTATGTCTGTCTGTCTGATCCCCTGGAACTGGAGATGGGCCACCATATAGTTGCTGGTAGTTGATCCCAGGTACTCTGGAAGAGGAGACAATGCTGTTAATTGTTGAGCTTTTAGAGTGGCCCCAACCTTCTTTAAATTTTTAGAAGTATATGTGAGGCTGTGTTTATGTACCTCATATGCAGACCATAAGAGGGATTTAGATTCTCCAGAATCTGACACCCTCTTCTGGAGTGTCTGAAAGCAGCTACAGTGTACATATATCTAATAAATACATAAATAAATATATAAATAAACATTTTTTAAAAAAGAATAAGAAAGAAAGAAAGACCAGGCAGGCCTGCCATCCTTTTCACTGTCTGTATGTCTGTCTGTCTGATCCCCTAGAACTGGAGATGGGCCACCATATAGTTGCTGGTAGTTGATCCCAGGTACTCTGGAAGAGGAGACAATGCTGTTAATTGTTGAGCTTTTAGAGTGGCCCCACCCTTCTTTAAATTTTTAGAAATATATGTGAGGCTGTGTTTATGTACATCATATGCAGACCATAAGAGGGATTTAGATTCTCCAGAATATGACACCTTCTTCTGAAGTGTCTGAAGACAGCTACAGTGTACTTATATCTAATAAATATATATATAAATAAATAAACATTTTTAAAATGTATAAGAAAGAAAGAAAAACCAGGCAGGCCTGCAATCCTTGTCTGTCTGTGTGTATATATGTCTGTCTGATCGCCTGGAACTGGAGATGGGCCACAATATAGTTGCTGGTAGTTGATCCCTGGTCCTCTGGAAGAGAAGACAATGCTGTTAATTGTTGAGCCCTTTCAGTGGCCCCAACCATCTTTAAATTTTTAGAAGTATATGTGAGGCTGTGTTTATGTACATCATATGCAGACCATAAGAGGGATATAGATTCTCCAGAATCTGACACCCTTTTCTGGAGAGTCTGAAGACAGCTACCGTGTACTTATATCTAATAAATAAATAAATAAATAAATAAATAAATAAATAAACATTTTTTAAAAGTATAAGAAAGAAAGAAAGACCAGGCAGGCCTCCATCCTTATCTCTGTCTGTCTGTCTGTCTGTCTGATACCCTGGAACTGGAGATGGGCCACCATATAGTTGCTGGTAGTTTATCCAAGGTTCTCTGGAAGAGGAGACAATGCTGTTAATTGTTGAGCCCTTTCAGTGGCCCCACCCATTTTAAATTTTTAGAAGTATATGCAAGGCTGTGTTTATGTACCGAATATGCAGACCATAAGAGGGATTTAGATTCTCCAGAATCTGACACCCTCTTTTGGAGTGTCTGAAGACAGCTACAGTGTACTTATATCTAATAAATTCATAAATAAACAAATAAACATTTTTAAAAAAGGATAATAAAGAAAGAGAGACCAGGCAGGCCTGCCATCCTTTTCTGTCTGTCTGTCTGTCTGATCCCCTGGAACTGGAGATGGGCCACCATATAATTGCTGGTAGTTGATCCCAGGTTCTCTGGAAGAGGAGTCAGTGCTGTTAATTGTTGAGCCCTTTCAGTGGCCCCACCCATCTTTAAATTTTTAGAAGTATATGTGAGGCTGTGTTCATATACATCATATGCAGACCATAAGAGGGATATAGATTCTCCAGAATCTGACACCCTCTTCGGGAGTGTTTGAAGACAGCTACAGTGTACGTATATCTAATAAATACATAAATAAATAAATAAATAAATAAATAAATAAATAAATAAACAAACATTTTTTAAAAGGGATAAGAAAGAAAGAAAAACCAGGCAGGCCTGCCATCCTTGTCTGTCCTTCTCTCTGTCTGTCTGTCTTGCCTAGCCCCTTGAGTAGCCTAGCCTAGTCCCTTGCCTTGACTAGCCCAGCCCCTTGCCTAGCCTAGCCTAGCCCAGCCCTGCCTTGCCTAGCCTAGCCCAGCCCTGCCTATCCCTGTCTTTAACCAGGCTGGCCTCGAACTCAGAAACTGACTGCCTCTGCCTCCAGAGTGCTCTCATTAAGAGCTCGAGCCACCAATGACTGTTGGGTTTTCTAAGTCTTACATAGGTATGGTCTGTTTCTCAGCTGTGAAACCCTAATTAACACATGTAGTCTGTCCTAGGTCAGCCATAGCTACAGACTGAGGCCTTTTCTAAAACAAAACAAAAGAAACCAAAAAATAGAAATAATTAAATAAATAAATTAAGCAACCACATGATATCTTTTCTTTCTTTCAATGATACTCAGAGCTTGAAGCAGTTCACCCATGAGACCTCAGCTCCGGACATTGAGGCTCTTTCCCTAACAAGTATTATGGCTGAACCTGAGGGGTTCTACTGCTGATTTGTGTCCCCCACTTTAAAAAAATAGTTGTTTTCAAAGGCTGCAGGTTCTTAGCCCTGTTCCTTGTTACAGTTGAGTCACAGCCCTGAAAGTTCAGTGGTAGTTAAAGGCACTGAGAAGGGCTTCCTATAGACATCAAAGACCAAGTCTTTGTTTTTAAAAAGTTAATCTGGATTCCCCCACACCCTGGCATCCTTAGAATTCCTAGAAAGGAAGGCAGGGACCTGGGCCGAAGTGTGCAAGGCTACTGGTGTTTGTAAGTGGTAACAGAAAGCTTTCTCTTGTTGGTACCCTACCCCAAGTTACACTGTCACTTCTTTTTCCTAGTAATTGTTTTGTCGGTTTGTATTCTCAACATAGACCCTTTTCCTTCCTAACCTTGGCTGTCCTGAACCTTACTGTCCTTGAACTCAGTGATTTGCCTGTCTTGCTGGGATGAAACTGTGAGCTACCATCCAGAAGGAAGCACCCTGCTGAGGTTAGATTGGGGTCTCTTCCATTTTCCTCTATGAACATGCATATGGCAGGCCTGATCTTTCTTTTTTACTTTTCCTTTTCTTTTTAAAGATTTATTTATTTATTATATTTAAGTATGCTGTAGCTATCTTCAGACAGTCCAGAAGAGGGTGTCAGATTCTGAAGAATCTAAATCATTCTTATTGTCTGCATATGATGTATATAAACACAGCCTCACATATACTCAAAAAAAAAAAAAGAAAAAGAAAGATGTGGCTACAGAGAGGGCTCAACAATTAAGAGCATTGTCTCCTCTTCCAGAGAACCTGTGCTCAATTACCAGTATTATATATGGTGGCCCATCTCCAGTTCCAGGGGATCTAATACTCTGTTCTGGAGTCTGTGGGCACAGCATACACATGCAAAACATTCTTACACAATCATTGAGAGAGGAGAGAGAGGGGTTGAGAGAGAGGGGAGGTAATCATACCTCCTGACGAGTTTGAAGACCTGAGCTTCATCACTCACACAAATAAATAAATGCAAAATATTTTTTTATAAATAAACTCTGCCATTGCCCTTTAAAAATTCCTAGAAAACAAGTTTTATAGACAACAGTTATATTTACTATATCTAAAGGACAGTCATGAGCATATTCAATAAATAGAAAAAGGCCTGTTAGTCTTAGAAATGGAAAAGGCAAACCAAGGAAGGTTTGCAATTACATAATGAGGCAGCTCAGCCCAGCTCTAAGGTTGGAAATAAGACTCGAGAATAGGATACACCTGAAGACAGCCAGCCATTGTTTTTTGTTTTGGAGGCTGAAAGGATACACCTGAAGACAGCCAATGCTGTGTGATGGTGATCTGGTATTTTTTTTTTAATTTTTAAAAACTTTAACACTTTTTATAAAACTTTTATAAAAACTTTTTATTATAAACTTTCCTTTCTTTCTTTCCTCACCCTAGCCCCTACCCTAGCCCTGTCTTTCACCAGGGTGGCCTCAAACTCAGAAACTGACTGCCTCTGCCTACAGAGTGCTATCATTAAGAGCTTGAGCCACCACTGAATGTAGGGTTTTCTAAGCCTTACCTTGCTCTTGGTGTCTGTTCTCAGCTGTGAAACCCTAATTAACACAAGTAGGCAGTCCTGGGTCAGCCAGAGCTACAGACTGAGGACTTCTCTAAAAACAAATAAAATAAAACAAAACAACAAATAGAAATAATAAAATACATAAATTAAGCAACACCAGCATAGCTTTTCTCTATCTAGGTGGTACTCAGAAATTCCAGAAGTTGGCCTGTGACACCTCAGCTCAGTATATGTGAGGCTGTGTTTATGTACATCATATGCAGACCATAAGAGGGATTTACATTACCAGAATCTCACACCCTCCTCTGGAGTGTCTAAAGAAAGCTACAGTGTACTTATATCTAAGAAATACATAAATAAATAAATAAATAAATAAATAAATATTTTTTAAAAAGGATAAGAAAGAAAGAAAGACCAGGCAGGCCTGCCATCCTTATCTCTGTCTGCCTGTCTGTCTGATCCCCTGGAACTGGAGATGGGCCACCTTGTAGGTGCTGGTAGTTGATCCCAAGTTCTCTGGAAGAGGAGACAATGCTGTTAATTGTTGAGCCCTTTCAGTGGCCCCACCCATTTTTAATTTTTAGAAGTATATGTGAGGCTGTGTTTATGTACATCATATTCAAATCATAAGAGGGATTTAGATTCTCCAGAATCTGACACCCTCTTCTGGAGTGTCTGAAGACGGCTACAGTGTATTTATATCTAATAAATAAATAAATAAATAAATAAATAAATAAATAAATAAATAAACATTTTTTAAAAAGTATAAGAAATAAAGAAAGACCAGGCAGGCCTTCCATCCTTGTCTGTCCTTCTCTCTGTCTGTCTGTCTTGCCTATCCCCTTGAGTAGCCTAGCCTAGTCCCTTGCCTTGATAGCCCAGCCCCTTGCCTAGCCTAGCCTAGCCAAGCCCTGCCTTGCCTAGCCCTGCCTATCCCTGTCTTTAACCAGGCTGGCCTCGAACTCAGAAACTGACTGCCTCTGTCTCCAGAGTGCTCTCATTAAGAGCTCCAGCCACCACTGACTGTTGGGTTTTCTAAGTCTTACATAGGTATGGTCTGTTTCTCAGCTGTGAAACCCTAATTAACACATGTAGTCTGTCCTAGGTCAGCCATAGCTACAGACTGAGGCCTTTTCTAAAACAAAACAAAAGAAAACAAAAAATAGAAATAATAAAATAAATAAATTAAGCAACCACATGATATCTTTTCTTCCTTTCAATGATACTCAGAGCTTGAAGCAGTTCACCCATGAGACCTCAGCTCCGGACATTGAGTCTCTTTCCCTAACAAGTATTATGGCTGAACCTGAGGGGTTCTACTGCTGATTTGTGTCCCCCACTTTAAAAAAATAGTTGTTTTCAAAGGCTGCAGGTTCTTAGCCCTGTTCCTTGTTACAGTTGAGTCACAGCCCTGAAAGTTCAGTGGTAGTTAAAGGCACTGAGAAGGGCTTCCTATAGACATCAAAGACCAAGTCTTTGTTTTTAAAAAGTTAATCTGGATTCCCCCACCCCCTGGCATCCTTAGAATTCCTAGAAAGGAAGGCAGGGACCTGGGCAGAAGTGTGCAAGGCTACTGGTGTTTGTAAGTGGTAACAGAAAGCTTTCTCTTGTTGGTACCCTACCCCAAGTTACACTGTCACTTCTTTTTCCTAGTTGTTGTTTTGTCGGTTTGTATTCTCAACATAGACCCTTTTCCTTCCTAACCTTGGCTGTCCTGAACCTTACTGTCCTTGAACTCAATGATTTGCCTGTCTTGCTGGGATGAAACTGTGAGCTACCATCCAGAAGGAAGCACCCTGCTGAGGTTAGATTGGGGTCTCTCCCATTTTCCTCTATGAACATGCATATGGCAGGCCTGTTCTTTCTTTTTTACTTTTCCTTTTCTTTTTAAAGATTTATTTATTTATTATATTTAAGTATGCTGTAGCTATCTTCAGACAGTCCAGAAGAGGGTGTCAGAATCTGAAGAATCTAAATCATTCTTATTGTCTGCATATGATGTATATAAACACAGCCTCACATATACTCAAAAAAAAAAAAAAAGAAAGATGTGGCTACAGAGAGGGCTCAACAATTAAGAGCATTGTCTCCTCTTCCAGAGAACCTGTGCTCAATTACCAGTATTATATATGGTGGCCCATCTCCAGTTCCAGGGGATCTAATACTCTGTTCTGGAGTCTGTGGGCACAGCATACACATGCAAAACATTCTTACACAATCATTGAGAGAGGAGAGAGAGGGGTTGAGAGAGAGGGGAGGTAATCATACCTCCTGACGAGTTTGAAGACCTGAGCTTCATCACTCACACAAATAAATAAATGCAAAATATTTTTTTATAAATAAACTCTGCCATTGCCCTTTAAAAATTCCTAGAAAACAAGTTTTATAAGCAACAGTTATATTTACTATATCTAAAGGACAGTCATGAGCATATTCAATAAATAGAAAAAGGCCTGTTAGTCTTAGAAATGGAAAAGACAAACCAAGGAAGGTTTGCAATTACATAATGAGGCAGCTCAGCCCAGCTCTAAGGTTGGAAATAAGACTCGAGAATAGGATACACCTGAAGACAGCCAGCCATTGTTTTTTGTTTTGGAGGCTGAAAGGATACACCTGAAGACAGCCAATGCTGTGTGATGGTGATCTGGTATTTTTTTTTTAATTTTTAAAAACTTTAACACTTTTTATAAAACTTTTATAAAAACTTTTTATTATAAACTTTTCTTTCTTTCTTTCTTTCTTTCCTCACCCTAGCCCCTACCCTAGCCCTGTCTTTCACCAGGGTGGCCTCAAACTCAGAAACTGACTGCCTCTGCCTACAGAGTGCTATCATTAAGAGCTTGAGCCACCACTGAATGTAGGGTTTTCTAAGCCTTACCTTGCTCTTGGTGTCTGTTCCCAGCTGTGAAACCCTAATTAACACAAGTAGGCAGTCCTGGGTCAGCCAGAGCTACAGACTGAGGACTTCTCTAAAAACAAATAAAACAAAACAAAACAACAAATAGAAATAATAAAATACATAAATTAAGCAACCACAGCATAGCTTTTCTCTATCTAGGTGGTACTCAGAAATTCCAGCAGTTGGCCTGTGACAACTCAGCTCAGTATATGTGAGGCTGTGTTTATGTACATCATATGCAGACCATAAGAGGGATTTACATTCTCCAGAATCTGACACCCTCCTCTGGAGTGTCTAAAGAAAGCTACAGTGTACTTATATCTAAGAAATACATAAATAAATAAATAAATAAATAAATAAATAAATAAATATTTTTTAAAAAGGATAAGAAAGAAAGAAAGACCAGGCAGGCCTGCCATCCTTATCTCTGTCTGTCTGTCTGTCTGATCCCGTGGAACTGGAGATGGGCCACCTTGTAGGTGCTGGTAGTTGATCCCACGTTCTCTGGAAGAGGAGTCAATGCTGTTAATTATTGAGCCCTTTCAGTGTCCCCACCCATTTTTAATTTTTACAAGTATATGTGAGCTGTGTTTATGTACATCTTATTCAAACCATAAGAGGGATTTAGATTCTCCAGAATCTGACACCCTCTTCTGGAGTGTCTGAAGACGGCTACAGTGTACTTATATCTAATAAATACATAAATAAATGAATAAATAAATAAATAAACATTTTTTAAAAAGTATAAGAAATAAAGTAAGACCAGGCAGGCCTGCCATCCTTATCTCTGTCTCTCTGTCTGTCTGTCTGTCTGATCCACTGGAACTGGAGTTGGGCCACCATAAGGTGCTGGTAGTTTATCCCAGGTTCTCTGAAAGAGGAGACAATGCTGTTAATTGTTGAGCCCTCTCAGTGGCCCCACCCATCTTTAAATTTTTAGAAGTATATGTGAGGCTTTGTTTATGTACATCATATGCAGACCATAAGAGGGATTTAGATTCTCCAGAATCTGACACCCTCTTCTGGAGTGTCTGAAGACAGCTACAGTGTACTTATATCTAATAAATACATAAATAAATATATAAATAAACATTTTTTTAAAAAGGATAAGAAAGAAAGAAAGACCAGGCAGGCCTGCCATCCTTAGCACTGTCTGTATGTCTGTCTGTCTGATCCCCTGGAACTGGAGATGGGCCACAATATAGTTGCTGGTAGTTGATCCCAGGTACTCTGGAAGAGGAGACAATGCTGTTAATTGTTGAGCTTTTAGAGTGGCCCCACCCTTCTTTAAATTTTTAGAAGTATATGTGAGGCTGTGTTTATGTACATCATATGCAGACCATAAGAGGGATTTAGATTCTCCAGAATCTGACACGCTCTTCTGTAGTGTCTGAAAAGCTACAGTGTACTTATATCTACTAAATACATAAATAAATAAATAAATAAATAAACATTTTTTAAAAAGGATAAGAAAGAAAGACCAGGCAGGCCTGCCATCCATATCTCTGCCTGTCTGTCTGTCTGTCTATCAGATCCCCGGGAACTGGAGATGGGCCACCATATAGTTGCTGGTAGTTGATCCAAGGTTCTCTGGAAGAGGAGACAATGCTCTTAATTGTTGAGCCCTTTCAGTGGCCGCACACTTCTTTAAATATTTAGAAGTATATGTGAGGCTGTGTTTATGTACATCATATTCAGATTATAAGAGGATTTAGATTCTCCAGAATCTGACAACCTCTACTGGAGTGTCTGAAGACAGCTACAGTGTACTTATATATAATAAATACATAAATAAATAAATAAATAAATAAATAAACATTTTTTAAAAAGGATAAGAAAGAAAGTAAGACCAGGCAGGCCTGCCATCCTTATCTCTGTCTGTCTGTCTGTCTGTCTGTCTGATCCCCTGGAACTGGAGATGGGCTACCATATAGTTGCTGGTAGTTGATCCCAGGTTCTCTGGAAGAGGAGACAATGCTGTTAATTGTTGAGCCCTATCAGTGGCCCTACCCATCTTTAAATTTTTAGACGTGTATGTGAGGCTGTGTTTATGTACATCATATGC
Source organism: Mus caroli (assembly GCF_978045245.1). Classification (NCBI taxonomy): domain Eukaryota; kingdom Metazoa; phylum Chordata; class Mammalia; order Rodentia; family Muridae; genus Mus; species Mus caroli. The sequence goes on along the minus strand of NW_028227385.1, from coordinate 233,906 downwards.
AGACCAGAAGAGGGATTTTGATTCATCAGAATCTGACACCCTCTTCTGGAGTGTCTGAAGACAGCTACAGTGTACATATATCTAATAAATACATAAATAAATACAATTTTTTTAAAAAGTATAGAAAGAAAGAAAGACCAGGCAGGCCTGCCATACTTATCCTTGTCTGTCTGTCTGTCTGTCTGATCCCCTGGGAGTGGAGATGGGCCACCATATAGTTGCAGGTAGTTGATCCCAGGTTCTCTGTAAGAGGAGATAATGCTGTTAATTGCTGAGCCCTTTCAGTGCCCCCCCCCACCTTTAAATTTTAAGAAGTAAAGGTGAGGCTGTGTTTATGTACATCATATGCAGACCATAAGAGGGATTTAGATTCTCCAGAATATGACAACTTCTTCTGGAGTGTCTGAAGACGGCTACAGTGTACTTATATCTAATAAACATATAAATAAATAAATAAACATTTTTTAAAAAGGATAATAAAGAAAGAAAGACCAGGCAGGCCTGCCATCCTTATCTCTGTCAGTCTGTCTGTCTGTCAGTCTGTCTGATCCCTTGGAACTGGAGATGGGCCACCATATAGTTGCTGTTAGTTGATCCCAGGTTCTCTGGAAGAGGAGACAATGCTGTTAATTGTTGAGCCCTTTCAGTGGCTCCAACTATCTTTAAATTTTTAGAAGTATATGTTAGGCTGTGTTTATGTACATCATATGCAGACCATAAGAGGGATTTATATTCTCCAGAATCTGACACCCTCTTCTGGAGTGTCTGAAGACAACTACAGTGTACTTATATCTAATAAATACATATATAAATAAATATAAATAAATAAATAAACATTATTTTAAAAGGATAAGAAAGAAAGAAAGACCAGGCAGGCCTGCCATCCTAATCTCTGTCTGTCTGTCTGTCTGTCTGATCCCCTGGAACTGGAGATGGGCCACCTTGTAGTTGCTGGTAGTTGATCCCAGGTTCTCTGGAAGAGGAGACAATGCTGTTAATTGTTGAGCCCTTTCAGTGGCCCCACCCATTTTTAATTTTTAGAAGTATATGTGAGGCTGTGTTTATGTACATCATATGCAGACCATAAGAGGGATTTAGATTCTCCAGAATCTGAGACCCTCTTCTTGAGTGTCTGAAGACAGCTACAGTGTACTTATATCTAATAAATACATAAATAAATATATAAATAAACATTTTTTAAAAAAGGATAAGAAACAAAGAAAGACCAGGCAGGCCTGCCATCCTTTTCACTGTCTGTATGTCTGTCTGTCTGATCCCCTGGAACTCGAGATGGGCCACCATATAGTTGCTGGTAGTTGATCCCAGGTTCTCTGGAAGAGGAGACAATGCTGTTAATTGTTGAGCCCTTTCAGTGGCCCCACCCATCTTTAAATTTTTAGAAGTATATGTGAGGCTGTGTTTATGTACATCAAATGCAGACCATAAGAGGGATTTAGATTCTCCAGAAGATGACACACTCTTCTAGAGTGTCTGAAGAGAGCTACAGTGTACTTATATCTAATAAATTCATAAATAAACAAATAAACATTTTTTAAAAAGGATAATAAAGAAAGAGAGACCAGGCAGGCCTGCCATCCTTGTTTGTCTGTCTGTCTGTCTGTCTGATCCCCTGAAACTGGAGATGGGCCACCATATAATTGCTGGTAGTTGATCCCAGGTTCTCTGGAAGAGGAGTCAGTGCTGTTAATTGTTGAGCCCTTTCAGTGGCCCCACCCATCTTTAAATTTTTAGAAGTATATGTGTGGCTGTGTTCATGTACATCATATGCAGACCATAAGAGGGATATAGATTCTCCAGAATCTGACACCCTCTTCGGGAGTGTTTGAAGACAGCTACAGTGTACTTACATCTAATAAATACATACTTAAATTAATAAACATTTTTTTAAAAAGGATAAGAAAGAATGAAAGACCAGGTAGGCCTGCCATTCTTAACTCTATCTGTCTGTCTGTCTGTCTGTCTGATCCCCTGGAACTGGAGATGGGCCACCATATAGTTGCTGGTAGTTGATCCCATGTTCTCTATAAGAGGAGACAATGCTGTTAATTGTTGATCCCTTTCATTGGCCCCACACATCTTTAAATTTTTAGAAGTAAATGTGAGGCTGTGTTTATGTACATCATATGCAGACCATAAGAGGTATATAGATTCTCCAGAATCTGACACCCTCTTCTGGAGTGACTGAAGACAGCTACATTGTACTTATATCTAATAAATACATAAATAAATAAATAAACATTTTTTAAAAAGAATAAGAAAGAAAGAAAGACCAGGCAGGCCTGCCACCTTGTCTGTCTGTCTGTCTGTGTGTCTATCTGTCAGATACCCTGAAACTGGAGATGGGCCACCATATAGTTGCTGGTAGTTGATCCCAGGTTCTCTGGAAGAGGAGACAATGCTGTTAATTGTTGAGCCCTTTCAGTGGCCCCACCCATCTTTAAATTTTTAGAAGTATATGTGAGGCTGTGTTCATGTACATCATATGCAGACCATATGAGGGATATTGATTCTCCAGAATTTGACACCCTCTTCTGGAGAGTCTGAAGACAGCTACAGTGTACTTACATCTAATAAATACATAAATAAATAAATAAATAAATGAATAAATGAATAAATAAATAAATAAATTAATAAACATTTTTTAAAAAGGATAAGAAAGAAAGAAAAATCAGGCAGGCCTGCCATCCTTATCTCTGTCTGTCTGTCTGTCTGTCTTATCCCCTGGAACTTGAGATGGGCCACCATATAGATGCTGGTAGTTGATCCCACGTTCTCTGGAAGAAGAGACAATGCTGTTAATTGTTGAGCCCTTTCAGTGGGCCCACCCATCTTTAAATTTTTAGAAATATATGTGAGGCTGTGTTTATGTACATCATATGCAGACCATAAGAGGGATTTAGATTCTCCAGAATCTGACACCCTCTTCTGGAGTGTCTGAAGACAGCTACAGTGTACTTATATCTAATAAATAAATAGATAAATAAATAAATAAATAAATAAACATTTTTTAAAAAGTATAAGAAAGAAAGAAAGACCAGGCAGGCCTGCCATCCATATCTCTGTCTGTCTGTCTGTCTGTCTATCTGATCCCCGGGAACTGGAGATGGGCCACCATATAGTGCTGGTAGTTGATCCAAGGTTCTCTGGAAGAGGAGACAATTCGGTTAATTGTTCAGCCCTTTCAGTGGCCCCACACTTCTTTAAATATTTATAAGTATATGTGAGGCTGTGTTTATGTACATCATATGCAGACCATAAGAGGGATTTAGATTCTCCAGAATCTGACACCCTCTTCTGGAGTGTCTGAAGACAGCTACAGTGTACTTATATCTAATAAATAAATAGATAAATAAATAAATAAATAAATAAACATTTTTTAAAAAGGATAAGAAAGAAAGAAAGACCAGGCAGGCCTGCCATTCATATCTCTGCCTGTCTGTCTGTCTGTCTATCTGATCCCCGGGTACTGGAGATGGGCCACCATATAGTTGCTGGTAGTTGATCCAAGGTTCTCTGGAAGAGGAGACAATGCTCTTAATTGTTGAGCCCTATCAGTGGCCCCACCCATCTTTAAATTTTTAGAAGTATATGTGAGTCTGTGTTTATGTACATCATATGCAGACCATAAGAGGGATTTAGATACTCCAGAATCTGACACCCTGTTCTGGAGTGTCTGAAGAAAGCTACAGTGTACTTATATAATAAATAAATAAATAAATAAATAAATAAACATTATTTAAACCGGATAAGAAAAAAAGAAAGACCAGGCAGGCCTACCATCCCTATCTCTGTCTGTCTGTCTATCAGTCGTTCTGATCCCCTGGAACTGGAGATGGGCCACCATATAGGTGCTGGTAGTTGATCCCAGGTTCTCTGGAAGAGGAGACAATGCTGTTAATTGTTGAGCGATTTCAGTGGCCCCACACTTCTTTAAATATTTAGAAGTTTATGTGAGGCTGTGTTTATGTACATCATATTCAGATTATAAGAGGATTTAGATTCTCCAGAATCTGACACCCTCTACAGGAGTGTCTGAAGACAGCTACAGTGTACTTATATATAATAAATAAATAAATAAATAAATAAATAAATAAATAAACATTTTTTAAAAAGGATAAGAAAGAAAGTAAGAGCAGGCAGGCCTGCCATCCTTATCTCTGTCTGTCTGTCTGTCTGTCTGATCCCCTGGAACTGGAGTTGGGCTACCATAAAGTTGCTGGTAGATGATCCTAGGTTCTCTGGAAGAGAGGACAAGTCTGTTAATTGTTGAGCCCTATCAGTGGCCCTACCCATCTTTAAATATTTAGAAGTATATGTGAGGCTGTGTTTATGTACATCATATGCAGACCATAAGAGGGATTTAGATTCTCCAGAATCTGACACCCTCTTCTGGAGTGTCTGAAGACAGCTACAGTGTACTTATATCTAATAAATACATAAATAAATAAATAAATAAATAAATAAATAAACATTTTTTAAAAAGTATAAGAAATAAAGAAAGACCAGGCAGGCCTGCCATCCTTATCTCTGTCTCTCTGTCTGTCTGTCTGTCTGATCCACTGGAACTGGAGATGGGCCACCATAAGGTGCTGGTATTTTTTCCCAGGTTCTCTGAAAGAGGAGACAATGCTGTTAATTGTTGAGCCCTCTCAGTGGCCCCACACATCTTTAAATTTTTAGAAGTATATGTGAGGCTGTGTTTATGTACATCATATGCAGACCATAAGAGGGATTTAGATTCTCCAGAATCTGACACCCTCTTCTGGAGTGTCTGAAGACAGCTACAGTGTACTTATATCTAATAAATACATATATAAATATATAAATAAACATTTTTTTAAAAAGGATAAGAAAGAAAGAAAGACCAGGCAGGCCTGCCATCCTTTTCACTGTCTGTATGTCTGTCTGTCTGATCCCCTGGAACTCGAGATGGGCCACCATATAGTTGCTGGTAGTTGATCCCAGGTACTCTGGAAGAGGAGACAATGCTGTTAATTGTTGAGCCCTTTCAGTGGCGCCACCCATCTTTAAATATTTAGAGGTATATGTGAGGCTGTGTTTATGTACATCATATGCAGACCATAAGAGGGATTTAGATTCTCCAGAATCTGACACCTTCTTCTGGAGTGTCTGAAGACAGCTACAGTGTACTTATATCTAATAAATACATGAATAAATATATAAATAAACATTTTTTTTAAAAAGGATAAGAAAGAAAGAAAGACCAGGCAGTCCTGCCATCCTTATCACTGTCTGTATGTCTGTCTGTCTGATCCCCTGGAACTCGAGATGGGCCACCATATAGTTGCTGGTAGTTGATCCCAGGTACTCTGGAAGAGGAGACAATGCTGTTAATTGTTGAGCCCTTTCAGTGGCGCCACCCATCTTTAAATATTTAGAGGTATATGTGAGGCTGTGTTTATGTACATCATATGCAGACCATAAGAGGGATTTAGATTCTCCAGAATCTGACACCCTCTTCTGGAGTGTCTGAAGACAGCTACAGTGTACTTATATCTAATAAATAAATAGATAAATAAATAAATAAATAAATAAACATTTTTTAAAAAGTATAAGAAAGAAAGAAAGACCAGGCAGGCCTGCCATCCATATCTCTGTCTGTCTGTCTGTCTGTCTATCTGATCCCCAGGAACTGGATATGGGCCACCATATAGTGCTGGTAGTTGATCCAAGGTTTTCTGGAAGAGGAGACAATTCGGTTAATTGTTTAGCCCTTTCAGTGGCCCCACACTTCTTTAAATATTTAGAAGTTTATGTGAGGCTGTGTTTATGTACATCATATTCAGATTATAAGAGGATTTAGATTCTCCAGAATCTGACACCCTCTACTGGAGTGACTGAAGACAGCTACAGTGTACTTATGTATAATAAATAAATAAATAAATAAACATTTTTTAAAAAGGATAAGAAAGAAAGAAAGACCAGGCAGGCCTCCCATCCTTATCACTGTCTGTATGTCTGTCTGTCTGATCCCCTGGAACTGGAGATGGGCCACCATATAGTTGCTGGTAGTTGATCCCAGGTACTCTGGAAGAGGAGACAATGCTGTTAATTGTTGAGCACTTTCAGTGGCGCCATCCATCTTTAAATATTTAGAGGTATATGTGAGGCTGTGTTTATGTACATCATATGCAGACCATAAGAGGGATTTAGATTCTCCAGAATCTGACACCCTCTTCTGGAGTGTCTGAAGACAGCTAGAGTGTACTTATATCTAAAAAATAAATAGATAAATAAATAAATAAATAAATAAACATTTTTTAAAAAGTATAAGAAAGAAAGAAAGACTAGGCAGGCCTGCCATCCATATCTCTGTTTGTCTGTCTGTCTGTCTATCTGATCCCCGGGAACTGGAGATGGGCCACCATATAGTGCTGGTAGTTGATCCAAGGTTCTCTGGAAGAGGAGACAATTCGGTTAATTGTTTAGCCCTTCCAGTGGCCCCACACTTCTTTAAATATTTATAAGTATATGTGAGGCTGTGTTTATGTACATCATATGCAGACCATAAGAGGGATTTAGATTCTCCAGAATCTGACACCCTCTACTGGAGTGACTGAAGACAGCTACAGTGTACTTATATATAATAAATAAATAAATAAATAAATAAATAAATAAATAAACATTTTTTAAAAAGTATAAGAAATAAAGAAAGACCAGGCAGGCCTGCCATCCTTATCTCTGTCTTTCTGTCTGTCTGTCTGTCTGATCCCCTGGAACTGGAGATGGGCCACCATAAGGTGCTGGTAGTTTATCCCAGGTTCTCTGAAAGAGGAGACAATGCTGTTAATTGTTGAGCCCTCTCAGTGGCCCCACACATCTTTAAATTATTAGAAGTATATGTGAGGCTGTGTTTATGTACATCATATGCAGACCATAAGAGGGATTTAGATTCTCCAGAATCTGACACCCTCTTCTGGAGTGTCTGAAGACAGCTACAGTGTACTTATATCTAATAAATACATAAATAAATATATAAATAAACATTTTTTTAAAAAGGATAAGAAAGAAAGAAAGACCAGGCAGGCCTGCCATCCTTATCACTGTCTGTATGTCTGTCTGTCTGATCCCCTGGAACTGGAGATGGGCCACCATATAGTTGCTGGTAGTTGATCCCAGGTACTCTGGAAGAGGAGACAATGCTGTTAATTGTTGAGCCCTTTCAGTGGCGCCACCCATCTTTAAATATTTAGAGGTATATGTGAGGCTGTGTTTATGTACATCATATGCAGACCATAAGAGGGATTTAGATTCTCCAGAATCTGACACCCACTTCTGGAGTGTCTGAAGACAGCTACAGTGTACTTATATCTAATAAATAAACAGATAAATAAATAAATAAACATTTTTTAAAAAGTATAAGAAAGAAAGAAAGACCAGGCAGGCCTGCCATCCATATCTCTGTCTGTCTGTCTGTCTGTCTATCTGATCCCCGGGAACTGGAGACGGGCCACCATATAGTGCTGGTAGTTGATCCAAGGTTCTCTGGAAGAGGAGACAATTCGGTTAATTGTTGAGCCCTTTCAGTGGCCCCACACTTCTTTAAATATTTAGAAGTTTATGTGAGGCTGTGTTTATGTACATCATATTCAGATTATAAGAGGATTTAGATTCTCCAGAATCTGACACCCTCTACTGGAGTGACTGAAGACAGCTACAGTGTACTTATATATAATAAATAAATAAATAAATAAATAAATAAATAAACATTTTTTAAAAAGGATAAGAAAGAAAGAAAGACCAGGCAGGCCTGCCATCCTTATCACTGTCTGTATGTCTGTCTGTCTGATCCCCTGGAACTGGAGATGGGCCACCATATAGTTGCTGGTAGTTGATCCCAGGTACTCTGGAAGAGGAGACAATGCTGTTAATTGTTGAGCCCTTTCAGTGGCGCCACCCATCTTTAAATATTTAGAGGTATATGTGAGGCTGTGTTTATGTACATCATATGCAGACCATAAGAGGGATTTAGATTCTCCAGAATCTGACACCCACTTCTGGAGTGTCTGAAGACAGCTACAGTGTACTTATATCTAATAAATACATAAATAAATATATAAATAAACATTATTTTAAAAAGGATAAGAAAGAAAGACCAGGCAGGCCTGCCATCCTTATCACTGTCTGTATGTCTGTCTGTCTGATCCCCTGGAACTGGAGATGGGCCACCATATAGTTGCTGGTAGTTGATCCCAGGTACTCTGGAAGAGGAGACAATGCTGTTAATTGTTGAGCCCTTTCAGTGGCGCCACCCATCTTTAAATATTTAGAGGTATATGTGAGGCTGTGTTTATGTACATCATATGCAGACCATAAGAGGGATTTAGATTCTCCAGAATCTGACACCCTCTTCTGGAGTGTCTGAAGACAGCTACAGTGTACTTATATCTAATAAATAAATAGATAAATAAATAAATAAATAAATAAACATTTTTTAAAAAGTATAAGAAAGAAAGAAAGACCAGGCAGGCCTGCCATCCATATCTCTGTCTGTCTGTCTGTCTGTCTATCTGATCCCCGGGAACTGGAGATGGGCCACCATATAGTGCTGGTAGTTGATCCAAGGTTCTCTGGAAGAGGAGACAATTCGGTTAATTGTTGAGCCCTTTCAGTGGCCCCACACTTCTTTAAATATTTATAAGTATATGTGAGGCTGTGTTTATGTACATCATATGCAGACCATAAGAGGGATTTAGATTCTCCAGAATCTGACACCCTCTTCTGGAGTGTCTGAAGACAGCTACAGTGTACTTATATCTAATAAATAAATAGATAAATAAATAAATAAATAAATAAACATTTTTTAAAAAGGATAAGAAAGAAAGAAAGACCAGGCAGGCCTGCCATTCATATCTCTGCCTGTCTGTCTGTCTGTCTATCTGATCCCCGGGTACTGGAGATGGGCCACCATATAGTTGCTGGTAGTTGATCCAAGGTTCTCTGGAAGAGGAGACAATGCTCTTAATTGTTGAGCCCTATCAGTGGCCCCACCCATCTTTAAATTTTTAGAAGTATATGTGAGTTTGTGTTTATGTACATCATATGCAGACCATAAGAGGGATTTAGATACTCCAGAATCTGACACCCTGTTCTGGAGTGTCTGAAGACAGCTACAGTGTACTTATATAATAAATAAATAAATAAATAAATAAATAAACATTATTTAAACCGGATAAGAAAAAAAGAAAGACCAGGCAGGCCTACCATCCCTATCTCTGTCTGTCTGTCTATCAGTCGTTCTGATCCCCTGGAACTGGAGATGGGCCACCATATAGGTGCTGGTAGTTGATCCCAGGTTCTCTGGAAGAGGAGACAATGCTGTTAATTGTTGAGCGATTTCAGTGGCCCCACCCATCGTTAAATTTTTAGTAGTATATGTGAGGCTGTGTTTATGTACATCATATGCAGACCATAAGAGGGATTTAGATTCTCCAGAATCTGACACCCTCTTCTGGAGTGTCTGAAGACAGCTACAGTGTACTTATATCTAATAAATACATGAATAAATAAACATTTTTTAAAAAGGATAATAAAGAAAGAAAGACCAGGCAGGCCTACCATCCCTATCTCTGTCTGTCTGTCTATCAGTCGTTCTGATCCCCTGGAACTGGAGATGGGCCACCATATAGGTGCTGGTAGTTGATCCCAGGTTCTCTGGAAGGGGAGACAATGCTGTTAATTGTTGAGCGATTTCAGTGGCCCCACCCATCGTTAAATTTTTAGTAGTATATGTGAGGCTGTGTTTATGTACATCATATGCAGACCATAAGAGGGATTTAGATTCTCCAGAATCTGACACCCTCTTCTGGAGTGTCTGAAGACAGCTACAGTGTACTTATATCTAATAAATACATGAATAAATAAACATTTTTTAAAAAGGATAATAAAGAAAGAAAGACCAGGCTGGCCTGCCATCCTAATCTCTGTCAGTCTGTCTGTCTGTCAGACTGTCTGATACCTTGGAACTGCAGATGGGCAACCATATAGTTGCTGTTAGTTGATCCCAGCTTCTCTGGAAGAGGAGACAATGCTATTAATTGTTGAGCCCTTTCAGTGGCTCCACCTATCTTTAAATTTTTAGAAGTATATGTTAGGCTGTGTTTATGTACATCATATGCAGACCATAAGAGGGATTTAGTTTCTCCAGAATCTGACACCCTCTTCTGGAGTGTCTGAGGACAACTACAGTGTACTTATATCTAATAAATACATACATATATAAATAAATAAATAAATAAATAAATAAACATTATTTTAAAAGGATAAGAAAGAAAGAAAGACCAGGCAGGCCTGCCATACTTATCTCAGTCTGTCTGTCTGTCTGTCTGATCTTCTGGAACTGGAGATGGGCCACCTTGTAGGTGCTGGTAGTTGATCCCAGATTCTCTGGAAGAGGAGACAATGCTGTTAATTGTTGAGCCCTTTCAGTGGCCCCACCCATTTTTAATTTTTACAAGTATATGTGAGGCTGTGTTTATGTACATCATATTCAGACCATAAGAGGGATTTAGATTCTCCAGAATCTGACACCATCTTCTGGAGTGTCTGAAGACGGCTACAGTGTACTTATATCTAATAAATACATAAATAAATAAATAAATAAAAGAATAAATAAACATTTTTTAAAAAGTATAAGAAATAAAAAAAGACCAGTCAGGCCTGCCATCCATATCTCTGTCTCTCTGTCTGTCTGTCTGTCTGATCCACTGGAACTGGTGATGGGCCACCATAAGGTGCTGGTAGTTTATCCCAGGTTCTCTGAAAGAGGAGACAATGCTGTTAATTGTTGAGCCCTCTCAGTGGCCCCACACATCTTTAAATTTTTAGAAGTATATGCGAGGCTGTGTTTATGTACATCATATGCAGACCATAAGAGGGATTTAGATTCTCCAGAATCTGACACCCTCTTCTGGAGTGTCTGAAAGCAGCTACAGTGTACATATATTTAATAAATACATAAATAAATATATAAATAAACATTTTTTAAAAAGTATAAGACAGAAAGAAAGACCAGGCAGGCCTGCCATCCTTATCACTGTCTGTATGTCTGTCTGTCTGAACCCCTGGAACTGGAGATGGGCCACCATATAGTTGCTGGTAGTTGATCCCAGGTACTCTGGAAGAGGAGACAATGCTGTTAATTGTTGAGCTTTTAGAGAGGCCCCACCCTTCTTTAAATTTTTAGAAGTATATGTGAGGCTGTGTTTATGTACACCATATGCAGACCATAAGAGGGATTTAGATTCTCCAGAATCTGACACCCTCTTCTGGAGTGTCTGAACAGCTACAGTGTACTTATATCTAATAATAAATAAATAAATAAATAAATAAACAAACATTTTTTTAAAAAAAGGATAAGAAAGAAAGAAAGACCAGGAAGGCCTGCCATCCTTATCACTGCCTGTCTGTCTGTCTGTCTGATCCCCTGGAACTGGAGATGGGCCACCTTTTAGGTGCTGGTAGTTGATCCCAGGTTCTCTGGAAGAGGAGACAATGCTGTTAATTGTTGAGTCCTTTCAGTGGCCCCACCTATTTATAATTTTTAGAAATATATGTGAGGCTGTATTTATGTACATCATATTCAGACCATAAGAGGGATTTAGATTCTCTAGAATCTGACACCCTCTTCTGGAGTGTCTGAAGACGGCTACAGTGTACTTATATCTAATAAATACATAAATAAATAAATAAATAAATAAATAAATAAATAAATAAACAGTTTTTAAAATGTATAAGAACTAAAGAAAGACCAGGCAGGCATGCCATCCTCATCTCTGTCTCTCTGTCTGTCTGTCTGTCTGTCTGTCTGATCCACTGGAACTGGGGATGGGCCACCTTTTAGGTGCTGGTAGTTTATCCCAGGTTCTCTGAAAGAGGAGACAATGCTGTTAATTGTTGAGTCCTTTCAGTGGCCCCACCTATTTATAATTTTTAGAAGTATATGTGAGGCTGTGTTTATGTACATCATATTCAGACCATAAGAGGGATTTAGATTCTCTAGAATCTGACACCCTCTTATGGAGTGTCTGAAGACGGCTACAGTGTACTTATATCTAATAAATAAATAAATAAATAAATAAATAAATAAATAAACATATTTTAAAAAGTATAAGAAATAAAGAAAGACCAGGCAGGCCTGCCATCCTTATCTCTGTCTTTCTGTCTATCTGTCTGTCTGTCTGATCCCCTGGAACTGGAGATGGACCACCATAAGGTGCTGGTAGTTTATCCCAGGTTCTCTGAAAGAGGAGACAATGCTGTTAATTGTTGAGCCCTCTCAGTGGCCCCACACATCTTTAAATTTTTAGAAGTATATGCGAGGCTGTGTTTATGTACATCATATGCAGACCATAAGAGGGATTTAGATTCTCCAGAATATGACACCCTCTTCTGGAGTGTCTGAAAGCAGCTACAGTGTACATATATCTAATAAATACATAAATAAATATATAAATAAACATTTTTTTAAAAGGATAAGACAGAAAGAAAGACCAGGCAGGCCTGCCATCCTTATCACTGTCTGTATGTCTGTCTGTCTGATCCCCTGGAACTGGAGATGGGCCACCATATAGTTGCTGGTAGTTGATTCCAGGTACTCTGGAAGAGGAGACAATGCTGTTAATTGTTGAGCTTTTAGAGTGGCCCCACCCTTCTTTAAATTTTTAGAAGTATATGTGAGGCTGTGTTTATGTACATCATATGCAGACCATAAGAGGGATTTAGATTCTCCAGAATCTGACACCCTCTTCTGGAGTGTCTGAACAGCTACAGTGTACTTATATCTAATAATAAATAAATAAATAAATAAATAAATAAATAAATAAACAATTTTTTAAAAAAAGGATAAGAAACAAAGAAAGACCAGGCAGGCCTGCCATCCTTATCACTGTCTGTCTGTCTGTCTGTCTGATCCCCTGGAACTGGAGATGGGCCACTTTTAGGTGCTGGTAGTTGATCCCAGGTTCTCTGGAAGAGGAGACAATGCTGTTAATTGTTGTGTCCTTTCAGTGGCCCCACCTATTTATAATTTTTAGAAGTATATGTGAGGCTGTGTTTATGTACATCATATTCAGACCATAAGAGGGATTTAGATTCTCTAGAATCTGACACCCTCTTCTGGAGTGTCTGAAGACGGCTACAGTGTACTTATATCTAATAAATACATAAATAAATAAATAAATAAATAAATAAATAAATAAATAAATAAACAGTTTTTAAAATGTATAAGAACTAAAGAAAGACCAGGCAGGCATGCCATCCTCATCTCTGTCTCTCTGTCTGTCTGTCTGTCTGTCTGTCTGATCCACTGGAACTGGGGATGGGCCACCTTTTAGGTGCTGGTAGTTTATCCCAGGTTCTCTGAAAGAGGAGACAATGCTGTTAATTGTTGAGTCCTTTCAGTGGCCCCACCTATTTATAATTTTTAGAAGTATATGTGAGGCTGTGTTTATGTACATCATATTCAGACCATAAGAGGGATTTAGATTCTCTAGAATCTGACACCCTCTTATGGAGTGTCTGAAGACGGCTACAGTGTACTTATATCTAATAAATAAATAAATAAATAAATAAATAAATAAATAAACATATTTTAAAAAGTATAAGAAATAAAGAAAGACCAGGCAGGCCTGCCATCCTTATCTCTGTCTTTCTGTCTATCTGTCTGTCTGTCTGATCCCCTGGAACTGGAGATGGACCACCATAAGGTGCTGGTAGTTTATCCCAGGTTCTCTGAAAGAGGAGACAATGCTGTTAATTGTTGAGCCCTCTCAGTGGCCCCACACATCTTTAAATTTTTAGAAGTATATGCGAGGCTGTGTTTATGTACATCATATGCAGACCATAAGAGGGATTTAGATTCTCCAGAATATGACACCCTCTTCTGGAGTGTCTGAAAGCAGCTACAGTGTACATATATCTAATAAATACATAAATAAATATATAAATAAACATTTTTTTAAAAGGATAAGACAGAAAGAAAGACCAGGCAGGCCTGCCATCCTTATCACTGTCTGTATGTCTGTCTGTCTGATCCCCTGGAACTGGAGATGGGCCACCATATAGTTGCTGGTAGTTGATTCCAGGTACTCTGGAAGAGGAGACAATGCTGTTAATTGTTGAGCTTTTAGAGTGGCCCCACCCTTCTTTAAATTTTTAGAAGTATATGTGAGGCTGTGTTTATGTACATCATATGCAGACCATAAGAGGGATTTAGATTCTCCAGAATCTGACACCCTCTTCTGGAGTGTCTGAACAGCTACAGTGTACTTATATCTAATAATAAATAAATAAATAAATAAATAAATAAATAAATAAATAAATAAACAATTTTTTAAAAAAAGGATAAGAAACAAAGAAAGACCAGGCAGGCCTGCCATCCTTATCACTGTCTGTCTGTCTGTCTGTCTGATCCCCTGGAACTGGAGATGGGCCACTTTTAGGTGCTGGTAGTTGATCCCAGGTTCTCTGGAAGAGGAGACAATGCTGTTAATTGTTGTGTCCTTTCAGTGGCCCCACCTATTTATAATTTTTAGAAGTATATGTGAGGCTGTGTTTATGTACATCATATTCAGACCATAAGAGGGATTTAGATTCTCTAGAATCTGACACCCTCTTATGGAGTGTCTGAAGACGGCTACAGTGTACTTATATCTAATAAATAAATAAATAAATAAATAAATAAATAAATAAATAAATAAATAAACATATTTTAAAAAGTATAAGAAATAAAGAAAGACCAGGCAGGCCTGCCATCCTTATCTCTGTCTTTCTGTCTATCTGTCTGTCTGTCTGATCCCCTGGAACTGGAGATGGGCCACCATAAGGTGCTGGTAGTTTATCCCAGGTTCTCTGAAAGAGGAGACAATGCTGTTAATTGTTGAGCCCTCTCAGTGGCCCCACACATCTTTAAATTTTTAGAAGTATATATGAGGCTGTGTTTATGTACATCATATGCAGACCATAAGAGGGATTTAGATTCTCCAGAATATGACACCCTCTTCTGGAGTGTCTGAAAGCAGCTACAGTGTACATATATCTAATAAATACATAAATAAATATATAAATAAACATTTTTTTAAAAGGATAAGACAGAAAGAAAGACCAGGCAGGCCTGCCATCCTTATCACTGTCTGTATGTCTGTCTGTCTGATCCCCTGGAACTGGAGATGGGCCACCTTTTAGGTGCTGGTAGTTGATCCCAGGTACTCTGGAAGAGGAGACAATGCTGTTAATTGTTGAGCTTTTAGAGTGGCCCCACCCTTCTTTAAATTTTTAGAAGTATATGTGAGGCTGTGTTTATGTACATCATATGCAGACCATAAGAGGGATTTAGATTCTCCAGAATCTGACACCCTCTTCTGGAGTGTCTGAACAGCTACAGTGTACTTATATCTAATAATAAATAAATAAATAAATAAATAAATAAATAAATAAATAAACAATTTTTTTAAAAAAGGATAATAAACAAAGAAAGACCAGGCAGGCCTGCCATCCTTATCACTGTCTGTCTGTCTGTCTGTCTGATCCCCTGGAACTGGAGATGGGCCACCTTTTAGGTGCTGGTAGTTGTTCCCAGGTTCTCTGGAAGAGGAGACAATGCTGTTAATTGTTAAGTCCTTTCAGTGGCCCCACCTATTTTTAATTTTTAGAAGTATATGTGAGGCTGTGTTTATGTACATCATATTCAGACCATAAGAGGGATTTAGATTCTCCAGAATCTGACACCCTCTTCTGGAGTGTCTGAAGACGGCTACAGTGTACTTATATCTAATAAATAAATAAATAAATAAATAAATAAATAAACATTTTTTAAAAAGTATAAGAAATAAAGAAAGACCAGGCAGACCTGCCATCCTTATCTCTGTCTCTCTGTCTGTCTGTCTGTCTGTCTGATCCACTGGAACTGGAGATGGGCCACCATAAGGTGCTGGTAGTTTATCCCAGGTTCTCTGAAAGAGGAGACAATGCTGTTAATTGTTGAGCCCTCTCAGTGGCCCCACATATCTTTAAATTTTTAGAAATATATATGAGGCTGTGTTTATGTACATCATATGCAGACCATAAGAGGGATTTAGATTCTCCAGAATCTGACACCCTCTTCTGGAGTGTCTGAAGACAGCTACAGTGTACTTATATCTAATAAATACATAAATAAATATATAAATAAACATTTTTTTGAAAAGGAAAAGAAAGAAAGAATGACCAGGCAGGCCTGCCATCCTTATCACTGTCTGTATGTCTGTCTGTCTGATCCCCTGGAACTGGAGATGGGCCACCTTATAGTTGCTGGTAGTTGATCCCAGGTACTCTGGAAGAGGAGACAATGCTGTTAATTGTTGATCTTTTAGAGTGGCCCCACCCTTCTTTAAATTTTTAGAAGTATATGTGAGGCTGTGTTTATGTACATCATATGCAGACCATAAGAGTGATTTAGATTCTCCAGAATCTGACACCCTCTTCTGGAGTGTCTGAACAGCTACAGTGTACTTATATCTACTAATAAATAAATAAATAAATAAATAAATAAATAAATAAATAAACATTTTTTTAAAAAAAGAATGAGAAAGAAAGAAAGACCAGGCAGGCCTGCCATCCTTATCACTGTCTGTCTGTCTGTCTGTCTGATCCCCTGGAACTGGAGATGGGCCACCTTTTAGGTGCTGGTAGTTGTTCCCAGGTTCTCTGGAAGAGGAGACAATGCTGTTAATTGTTGAGTCCTTTCAGTGGCCCCACCTATTTTTAATTTTTAGAAGTATATGTGAGGCTGTGTTTATGTACATCATATTCAGACCATAAGAGGGATTTAGATTCTCCAGAATCTGACACCCTCTTCTGGAGTGTCTGAAGACGGCTACAGTGTACTTATATCTAATAAATAAATAAATAAATAAATAAATAAATAAATAAACATTTTTTAAAAAGTATAAGAAATAAAGAAAGACCAGGCAGACCTGCCATCCTTATCACTGTCAGTTTGTCTGTCTGTCTGATCCCCTGGAACTGGAGATGGGCCACCTTTTAGGTGCTGGTAGTTGTTCCCAGGTTCTCTGGAAGAGGAGACAATGCTTTTAATTGTTGAGTCCTTTCAGTGGCCCCACCTATTTTTAATTTTTAGAAGTATATGTGAGGCTGTGTTTATGTACATCATATTCAGACCATAAGAGGGATTTAGATTCTCCAGAATCTGACACCCTCTTCTGGAGTGTCTGAAGACGGCTACAGTGTACTTATATCTAATAAATAAATAAATAAATAAATAAATAAATAAACATTTTTTAAAAAGTATAAGAAATAAAGAAAGACCAGGCAGACCTGCCATCCTTATCTCTGTCTCTCTGTCTGTCTGTCTGTCTGTCTGATCCACTGGAACTGGAGATGGGCCACCATAAGGTGCTGGTAGTTTATCCCAGGTTCTCTGAAAGAGGAGACAATGCTGTTAATTGTTGAGCCCTCTCAGTGGCCCCACACATCTTTAAATTTTTAGAAGTATATGCGAGGCTGTGTTTATGTACATCATATGCAGACCATAAGAGGGATTTAGATTCTCCAGAATCTGACACCCTCTTCTGGAGTGTCTGAAGACAGCTACAGTGTACTTATATCTAATAAATACATAAATAAATATATAAATAAACATTTTTTTTAAAAGGATAAGAAAGAAAGAAAGACCAGGCAGGCCTGCCATCCTTATCACTGTCTGTATGTCTGTCTGTCTGATCCTCTGGAACTGGAGATGGGCCACCATATAGTTGCTGGTAGTTGATCCCAGGTACTCTGGAAGAGGAGACAATGCTGTTAATTGTTGAGCTTTTAGAGTGGCCCCACCCTTCTTTAAATTTTTAGAAGTATATGTGAGGCTGTGTTTATGTACATCATATGCAGTCCATAAGACGGATTTAGATTCTCCAGAATATGACACCCTCTTCTGAAGTGTCTGAAGACAGCTACAATGTACTTATATCTAATAAATATATATATAAATAAATAAACATTTTTAAAATGTATAAGAAGAAAGAAAAACCAGGCAGGCCTGCAATCCTTGTCTGTCTGTCTGTATGTATGTCTGTCTGATCCCCTGGAACTGGAGATGGGCCACAATATATTTGCTGGTAGTTGATCCCAGGTCCTCTGGAAGAGGAGACAATGCTGTTAATTGTTGAGCTTTTTCAGTGGCCCCAACCATCTTTAAATTTTTAGAAGTATATGTGAGGCTGTGTTTATGTACATCATATGCAGACTATAAGAGGGATATAGATTCTCCAGAATCTGACACCCTCTTCTGGAGAGTCTGAAGACAGATACAGTGTACTTATATCTAATAAATATATATATAAATAAATAAACATTTTTAAAATGTATAAGAAAGAAAGAAAAACCAGGCAGGCCTGCAATCCTTGTCTGTCTGTCTGTATGTATGTCTGTCTGATCGCCTGGAACTGGAGATGGGCCACAATATAGTTGCTGGTAGTTGATCCCAGGTCCTCTGGAAGAGGAGACAATGCTGTTAATTGTTGAGCCCTTTCTTTGGCCCCAACCATCTTTAAATTTTTAGAAGTATATGTGAGGCTGTGTTTATGTACATCATATGCAGACCATAAGAGGGATATAGATTCTCCAGAATCTGACACCCTTTTCTGGAGAGTCTGAAGACAGCTACAGTGTACTTATATCTAATAAATAAATAAATAAATAAATAAATAAATTAATTAATTAATAAACATTTTTTAAAAAGATAAGAAAGAAAGATAAATCAGGCAGGCCTGCCATCCTTATCTCTGTCTGTCTGTCTGTCTCTCTGATGCCCTGCAACTTGAGATGGGCCACCACATAGTTGCTGGTAGTTGATCCCACGTTCTCTGGAAGAGGAGACAATGGTGTTAATTGTTGAGCCCTTTCAGTGGGCCCACCCATCTTTAAATTTTTAGAAGTATATGTGAGGCTGTGTTTATGTACATCATATGCAGACCATAAGAGGGATTTAGATTCTCCAGAAGATGACACCCTCTTCTAGAGTGTCTGAAGACAGCTACAGTGTACTTATATCTAATAAATACATAAATAAATAAATAAATAAATAAACATTTTTTAAAAGTATAAGAAAGAAAGAAAGACCAGGCAGGCCTCCATCCTTACCTTTGTCAGTCTGTCTGTCTGTCTGTCTGATTCCTTGGAACTGGAGATGGGCCACCATATTGTTGCTGTTAGTTGATCCCAGGTTCTCTGGAAGAAGAGACAATGCTGTTAATTGTTCAGCCCTTTCAGTGGCTCCACCTATCTTTAAATTTTTAGAAGTATATGTTAGGCTGTGTTTATGTACATCATATGCAGACCATAAGAGGGATTTAGATTCTCCAGAATCTGACACCCTCTTCTGGAGTGTCTAAAGACAACTACAATGTACTTATATCTAATAAATACATAAATAAATAAATAAATAAATAAATAAACTTTATTTTAAAAGGATAAGAAAGAAAGAAAAACCAGGCAGACCTGCCCTTTTTATCTCTGTCTGTCTATCTGTCTGATCCCCTGGAACTGGAGATGGGCCACCATATAGTTGCTGGTAGTTGATCCCAGGTTCTCTGGAAGAAGAGACAATGCTGTTAATTGTTGAGCCCTTTCAGTGGGCCCACCCATCTTAAATTTTTAGAAGTGTATGTGAATCTGTGTTTATGTCCATCATATGCAGACCATAAGAGGGATTTATATTCTCCAGAATCTGACACCCTCTTCTGGAGTGTCTGAAGACAGCTACGGTGTACTTATATCTAATAAATACATAAATAAATAAATAAACATTTTTTTAAAAAGGATAAGAAAGAAAGAAAAGCCAGGGAGGCCTGCCACCCTTGTCTGTCTGTCTCTTTGTCTGCCTGATCCCCTGGAACGGGAGATGGGCCACCATATAGTTGCTCGTAGTTGATCCCAGGTTCTCTGGAAGAGGAGTCAGTGCTGTTAATTGTTGAGCCCTTTCAGTGGCCCCACCCATCTTTAAATTTTTAGAAGTATATGTGAGGCTGTGTTTATGTACATCATATGCAGACCATAAGAGAGATTTAGATTCTCCAGAATCTGACACCCTCTTCTGGAGTGTCTGAAAGCAGCTACAGTGTACTTATATCTAATAAATACATACTTAAATTAATAAACATTTTTTAAAAGGATAAGAAAGAAGGAAAGACAAGGTAGGCCTGCCATCCTTAACTCTATCTGTCTGTATGTCTGTCTGTCTGTCTGAACCCCTGTAACTGGAGATGGGCCACCATATAATTGCTGGTAGTTGATCCCAGGTTCTCTGGAAGAGGAGTCAGTGCTGTTAATTGTTGAGCCCTTTCAGTGGCCCCACCCATCTTTAAATTTTTAGAAGTATATGTGAGGCTGTGTTCATATACATCATATGCAGACCATAAGAGGGATATAGATTCTCCAGAATCTGACACCCTCTTCGGGAGTGTTTGAAGACAGCTACAGTGTACGTATATCTAATAAATACATAAATAAATAAATAAATAAATAAATAAATAAATAAACAAACATTTTTTAAAAGGCATAAGAAAGAAAGAAAAACCAGGCAGGCCTGCCATCCTTGTCTGTCCTTCTCTCTGTCTGTCTGTCTTGCCTAGCCCCTTGAGTAGCCTAGCCTAGTCCCTTGCCTTGACTAGCCCAGCCCCTTGCCTAGCCTAGCCTAGCCCAGCCCTGCCTTGCCTAGCCCTGCCTATCCCTGTCTTTAACCAGGCTGGCCTCGAACTCAGAAACTGACTGCCTCTGCCTCCAGAGTGCTCTCATTAAGAGCTCGAGCCACCAATGACTGTTGGGTTTTCTAAGTCTTACATAGGTATGGTCTGTTTCTCAGCTGTGAAACCCTAATTAACACATGTAGTCTGTCCTAGGTCAGCCATAGCTACAGACTGAGGCCTTTTCTAAAACAAAACAAAAGAAAACAAAAAATAGAAATAATTAAATAAATAAATTAAGCAACCACATGATATCTTTTCTTTCTTTCAATGATACTCAGAGCTTGAAGCAGTTCACCCATGAGACCTCAGCTCCGGACATTGAGGCTCTTTCCCTAACAAGTATTATGGCTGAACCTGAGGGGTTCTACTGCTGATTTGTGTCCCCCACTTTAAAAAAATAGTTGTTTTCAAAGGCTGCAGGTTCTTAGCCCTGTTCCTTGTTACAGTTGAGTCACAGCCCTGAAAGTTCAGTGGTAGTTAAAGGCACTGAGAAGGGCTTCCTATAGACATCAAAGACCAAGTCTTTGTTTTTAAAAAGTTAATCTGGATTCCCCCACACCCTGGCATCCTTAGAATTCCTAGAAAGGAAGGCAGGGACCTGGGCCGAAGGGTGCAAGGCTACTGGTGTTTGTAAGTGGTAACAGAAAGCTTTCTCTTGTTGGTACCCTACCCCAAGTTACACTGTCACTTCTTTTTCCTAGTAATTGTTTTGTCGGTTTGTATTCTCAACATAGACCCTTTTCCTTCCTAACCTTGGCTGTCCTGAACCTTACTGTCCTTGAACTCAGTGATTTGCCTGTCTTGCTGGGATGAAACTGTGAGCTACCATCCAGAAGGAAGCACCCTGCTGAGGTTAGATTGGGGTCTCTTCCATTTTCCTCTATGAACATGCATATGGCAGGCCTGATCTTTCTTTTTTACTTTTCCTTTTCTTTTTAAAGATTTATTTATTTATTATATTTAAGTATGCTGTAGCTATCTTCAGACAGTCCAGAAGAGGGTGTCAGATTCTGAAGAATCTAAATCATTCTTATTGTCTGCATATGATGTATATAAACACAGCCTCACATATACTCAAAAAAAAAAAAAGAAAAAGAAAGATGTGGCTACAGAGAGGGCTCAACAATTAAGAGCATTGTCTCCTCTTCCAGAGAACCTGTGCTCAATTACCAGTATTATATATGGTGGCCCATCTCCAGTTCCAGGGGATCTAATACTCTGTTCTGGAGTCTGTGGGCACAGCATACACATGCAAAACATTCTTACACAATCATTGAGAGAGGAGAGAGAGGGGTTGAGAGAGAGGGGAGGTAATCATACCTCCTGACGAGTTTGAAGACCTGAGCTTCATCACTCACACAAATAAATAAATGCAAAATATTTTTTTATAAATAAACTCTGCCATTGCCCTTTAAAAATTCCTAGAAAACAAGTTTTATAAGCAACAGTTATATTTACTATATCTAAAGGACAGTCATGAGCATATTCAATAAATAGAAAAAGGCCTGTTAGTCTTAGAAATGGAAAAGACAAACCAAGGAAGGTTTGCAATTACATAATGAGGCAGCTCAGCCCAGCTCTAAGGTTGGAAATAAGACTCGAGAATAGGATACACCTGAAGACAGCCAGCCATTGTTTTTTGTTTTGGAGGCTGAAAGGATACACCTGAAGACAGCCAATGCTGTGTGATGGTGATCTGGTATTTTTTTTTTAATTTTTAAAAACTTTAACACTTTTTATAAAACTTTTATAAAAACTTTTTATTATAAACTTTCCTTTCTTTCTTTCCTCACCCTAGCCCCTACCCTAGCCCTGTCTTTCACCAGGGTGGCCTCAAACTCAGAAACTGACTGCCTCTGCCTACAGAGTGCTCTCATTAAGAGCTTGAGCCACCACTGAATGTAGGGTTTTCTAAGCCTTACCTTGCTCTTGGTGTCTGTTCTCAGCTGTGAAACACTAATTAACACATGTAGGCAGTCCTGGGTCAGCCAGAGCTACAGACTGAGGACTTCTCTAAAAACAAATAAAATAAAACAAAACAACAAATAGAAATAATAAAATACATAAATTAAGCAACCACAGCATAGCTTTTCTCTATCTAGGTGGTACTCAGAAATTCCAGAAGTTGGCCTGTGACACCTCAGCTTAGTATATGTGAGGCTGTGTTTATGTACATCATATGCAGACCATAAGAGGGATTTACATTACCAGAATCTGACACCCTCCTCTGGAGTGTCTAAAGAAAGCTACAGTGTACTTATATCTAAGAAATAAATAAATAAATAAATAAATAAATAAATAAATATTTTTTAAAAAGGATAAGAAAGAAAGAAAGACCAGGCAGGCCTGCCATCCTTATCTCTGTCTGCCTGTCTGTCTGATCCCCTAGAACTGGAGATGGGCCACCTTGTAGGTGCTGGTAGTTGATCCCACGTTCTCTGGAAGAGGAGACAATGCTGTTAATTGTTGAGCCCTTTCAGTGGCCCCACCCATTTTTAATTTTTAGAAGTATATGTGAGGCTGTGTTTATGTACATCATATTCAAATCATAAGAGGGATTTAGATTCTCCAGAATCTGACACCCTCTTCTGGAGTGTCTGAAGACGGCTACAGTGTATTTATATCTAATAAATACATAAATAAATAAATAAATAAATAAACATTTTTTAAAAAGTATAAGAAATAAAGAAAGACCAGGCAGGCCTTCCATCCTTATCTCTGTCTCTCTGTCTGTCTGTCTGTCTGATCCACTGGAACTGGAGATGGGCCACCATAAGGTGCTGGTAGTTTATCCCAGGTTCTCTGAAAGAGGAGACAATGCTGTTAATTGTTGAGCCCTCTCACTGTCCCCACACATCTTTAAATTTTTAGAAGTATATGTGAGGCCTTGTTTATGTACATCATATGAAGACCATAAGAGGGATTTAGATTCTCCAGAATCTGACACCCTCTTCTGGAGTGTCTGAAGACAGCTACAGTGTACTTATATCTAATAAATAAATAAATAAATAAATAAATAAATAAATAAATAAATAAACATTTTTTTAAAAAGGATAAGAAAGAAAGAAAGACCAGGCAGGCCTGCCATCCTTAGCACTGTCTGTATGTCTGTCTGTCTGATCCCCTGGAAATGGAGATGGGCCACAATATAGTTGCTGGTAGTTGATCCCAGGTACTCTGGAAGAGGAGACAATGCTGTTAATTGTTGAGCTTTTAGAGTGGCCCCACCCTTCTTTAAATTTTTAGAAGTATATGTGAGGCTGTGTTTATGGACATCATATGCAGACCATAAGAGGGATTTAGATTCTCCAGAATCTGACACGCTCTTCTGTAGTGTCTGAAAAGCTACAGTGTACTTATATCTACTAAATACATAAATAAATAAATAAATAAATAAATAAACATTTTTTAAAAAGGATAAGAAAGAAAGACCAGGCAGTCCTGCCATCCATATCTCTGCCTGTCTGTCTGTCTGTCTATCAGATCCCCAGGAACTGGAGATGGGCCACCATATAGTTGCTGGTAGTTGATCCAAGGTTCTCTGGAAGAGGAGACAATGCTCTTAATTGTTGAGCCCTTTCAGTGGCCGCACACTTCTTTAAATATTTAGAAGTATATGTGAGGCTGTGTTTATGTACATCATATTCAGATTATAAGAGGATTTAGATTCTCCAGAATCTGACACCCTCTACTGGAGTGTCTGAAGACAGCTACAGTGTACTTATATGTAATAAATAAATAAATAAATAAATAAATAAACATTTTTTAAAAAGGATAAGAAAGAAAGTAAGACCAGGCAGGCCTGCCATCCTTATCTCTGTCTGTCTGTCTGTCTGATCCCCTGGAACTGGAGATGGGCCACCATATTGTTGCTGGTAGTTGATCCAAGGTTCTCTGGAAGTGGAGACAATGCTCTTAATTGTTGAGCCCTTTCAGTGGCCCCACACTTCTTTAAATATTTAGAAGTATATATGAGCTGTGTTTATGTACATCATATTCAGATTATAAGAGGATTTAGATTCTCCAGAATCTGACACCCTCTACTGGAGTGTCTGAAGACAGCTACAGTGTACTTATAATAAATAAATAAATAAATAAATAAATAAATAAATAAATAAACATTTTTTAAAAAGGATAAGAAAGAAAGTAAGACCAGGCAGGCCTGCCATCCTTATCTCTGTCTGTCTGTCTGTCTGTCTGTCTGATCCCCTGGAACTGGAGTTGGGCTACCATATAGTTGCTGGTAGTTGATCCCAGGTTCTCTGGAAGAGGAGACAATGCTGTTAATTGTTGAGCCCTATCAGTGGCCCTACCCATCTTTAAATTTTTAGACGTGTATGTGTGGCTGTGTTTATGTACATCATATGCAGACCAGAAGAGGGATTTAGATTCATCAGAATCTGACACCCTATTCTGGAGTGTCTGAAGACAGCTACAGTGTACATATATCTAATAAATACATAAATAAATACAATTTTTTTAAAAAGTATAAGAAAGAAAGAAAGACCAGGCAGGCCTGCCATCCTTATCCTTGTCTGTCTGTCTGTCTGTCTGATCCCCTGGGAGTGGAGATGGGCCACCATATAGTTGCAGGTAGTTGATCCCAGGTTCTCTGTAAGAGGAGATAATGCTGTTAATTGCTGAGCCCTTTCAGTGGCCCCCCCCACCTTTAAATTTTAAGAAGTAAAGGTGAGGCTGTGTTTATGTACATCATATGCAGACCATAAGAGGGATTTAGATTCTCCAGAATCTGACACGCTCTTCTGTAGTGTCTGAAAAGCTACAGTGTACTTATATCTACTAAATACATAAATAAATAAATAAATAAATAAACATTTTTTAAAAAGGATAAGAAAGAAAGACCAGGCAGGCCTGCCATCCATATCTCTGCCTGTCTGTCTGTCTGTCTATCAGATCCCCGGGAACTGGAGATGGGCCACCATATAGTTGCTGGTAGTTGATCCAAGGTTCTCTGGAAGAGGAGACAATGCTCTTAATTGTTGAGCCCTTTCAGTGGCCGCACACTTCTTTAAATATTTAGAAGTATATGTGAGGCTGTGTTTATGTACATCATATTCAGATTATAAGAGGATTTAGATTCTCCAGAATCTGACACCCTCTACTGGAGTGTCTGAAGACAGCTACAGTGTACTTATATGTAATAAATAAATAAATAAATAAATAAATAAATAAACATTTTTTAAAAAGGATAACAAAGAAAGTAAGACCAGGCAGGCCTGCCATCCTTATCTCTGTCTGTCTGTCTGTCTGATCCCCTGGAACTGGAGATGGGCCACCATATTGTTGCTGGTAGTTGATCCAAGGTTCTCTGGAAGTGGAGACAATGCTCTTAATTGTTGAGCCCTTTCAGTGGCCCCACACTTCTTTAAATATTTAGAAGTATATATGAGCTGTGTTTATGTACATCATATTCAGATTATAAGAGGATTTAGATTCTCCAGAATCTGACACCCTCTACTGGAGTGTCTGAAGACAGCTACAGTGTACTTATATATAATAAATACATAAATAAATAAATAAATAAATAAATAAATAAATAAACATTTTTTAAAAAGGATAAGAAAGAAAGTAAGACCAGGCAGGCCTGCCATCCTTATCTCTGTCTGTCTGTCTGTCTGTCTGATCCCCTGGAACTGGAGATGGGCTACCATATAGTTGCTGGTAGTTGATCCCAGGTTCTCTGGAAGAGGAGACAATGCTGTTAATTGTTGAGCCCTATCAGTGGCCCTACCCATCTTTAAATTTTTAGACGTGTATGTGAGGCTGTGTTTATGTACATCATATGCAGACCAGAAGAGGGATTTAGATTCATCAGAATCTGACACCCTCTTCTGGAGTGTCTGAAGACAGCTACAGTGTACATATATCTAATAAATACATAAATAAATACAATTTTTTTAAAAAGTATAAGAAAGAAAGAAAGACCAGGCAGGCCTGCCATCCTTATCCTTGTCTGTCTGTCTGTCTGTCTGATCCCCTGGGAGTGGAGATGGGCCACCATATAGTTGCAGGTAGTTGATCCCAGGTTCTCTGTAAGAGGAGATAATGCTGTTAATTGCTGAGCCCTTTCAGTGGCCCCCCCCACCTTTAAATTTTAAGAAGTAAAGGTGAGGCTGTGTTTATGTACATCATATGCAGACCATAAGAGGGATTTAGATTCTCCAGAATATGACAACTTCTTCTGGAGTGTCTGAAGACGGCTACAGTGTACTTATATCTAATAAACATATAAATAAATAAATAAACATTTTTTAAAAAGGATAAGAAAGAAAGAAAGACCAGGCAGGCCTGCCATCCTTATCTCTGTCAGTCTGTCTGTCTGTCAGTCTGTCTGATCCCTTGGAACTGGAGATGGGCCACCATATAGTTGCTGTTAGTTGATCCCAGGTTCTCTGGAAGAGGAGACAATGCTGTTAATTGTTGAGCCCTTTCAGTGGCTCCAACTATCTTTAAATTTTTAGAAGTATATGTTAGGCTGTGTTTATGTACATCATATGCAGACCATAAGAGGGATTTATATTCTCCAGAATCTGACACCCTCTTCTGGAGTGTCTGAAGACAACTACAGTGTACTTATATCTAATAAATACATATATAAATAAATATAAATAAATAAATAAACATTATTTTAAAAGGATAAGAAAGAAAGAAAGACCAGGCAGGCCTGCCATCCTAATCTCTGTCTGTCTGTCTGTCTGTCTGATCCCCTGGAACTGGAGATGGGCCACCTTGTAGTTGCTGGTAGTTGATCCCAGGTTCTCTGGAAGAGGAGACAATGCTGTTAATTGTTGAGCCCTTTCAGTGGCCCCACCCATTTTTAATTTTTAGAAGTATATGTGAGGCTGTGTTTATATACATCATATGCAGACCATAAGAGGGATTTAGATTCTCCAGAATCTGAGACCCTCTTCTTGAGTGTCTGAAGACAGCTACAGTGTACTTATATCTAATAAATACATAAATAAATATATAAATAAACATTTTTTTAAAAAGGATAAGAAACAAAGAAAGACCAGGCAGGCCTGCCATCCTTTTCACTGTCTGTATGTCTGTCTGTCTGATCCCCTGGAACTGGAGATGGGCCACCATATAGTTGCTGGTAGTTGATACCAGGTACTCTGGAAGAGGAGACAATGCTGTTAATTGTTGAGCTTTTAGAGTGGCCCCACCCTTCTTTAAATTTTTAGAAGTATATGTGAGGCTGTGTTTATGTACATCATATGCAGACCATAAGAGGGATTTAGATTCTCCAGAATCTGACACCCTCCTCTGGAGTGTCTAAAGAAAGCTACAGTGTACTTATATCTAAGAAATACATATATAAATAAATAAACATTTTTAAAATGTATAAGAAAGAAAGAAAAACCAGGCAGGCCTGCAATCCTTGTCTGTC
The DNA here is from genome assembly GCF_978045245.1 of Mus caroli. NCBI lineage: Eukaryota > Metazoa > Chordata > Mammalia > Rodentia > Muridae > Mus > Mus caroli. The sequence goes on along the minus strand of NW_028227385.1, from coordinate 205,712 downwards.
TGTCTGTCTGTATGTCTGTCTGATCCCCTGGAACTGGAGATGGGCCACAATATAGTTGCTGGTAGTTGATCCCAGGTCCTCTGGAAGAGGAGACAATGCTGTTAATTGTTGAGCCCTTTCAGTGGCCCCACCCATCTTTAAATTTTTAGAAGTATATGTGAGGCTGTGTTTATGTACATCATATGCAGACCATAAGAGGGATTTAGATTCTCCAGAAGATGACACACTCTTCTAGAGTGTCTGAAGACAGCTACAGTGTACTTATATCTAATAAATTCATAAATAAACAAATAAACATTTTTTAAAAAGTATAATAAAGAAAGAGAGACCAGGCAGGCCTGCCATCCTTGTTTGTCTGTCTCTCTGTCTGTCTGATCCCCTGAAACTGGAGATGGGCCATCATATAATTGCTGGTAGTTGATCCCAGGTTCTCTGGAAGAGGAGTCAGTGCTGTTAATTGTTGAGCCCTTTCAGTGGACCCACCCATCTTTAAATTTTTAGAAGTATATGTGAGGCTGTGTTCATGTACATCATATGCAGACCATAAGAGGGATATAGATTCTTCAGAATCTGACACCCTCTTCGGGAGTGTTTGAAGACAGCTACAGTGTACTTACATCTAATAAATACATACTTAAATTAATAAACATTTTTTTAAAAAGGATAAGAAAGAATGAAAGACCAGGTAGGCCTGCCATTCTTAACTCTATCTGTCTGTCTGTCTGTCTGTCTGATCCCCTGGAACTGGAGATGGGCCACCATATAGTTGCTGGTAGTTGATCCCATGTTCTCTATAAGAGGAGACAATGCTGTTAATTGTTGATCCCTTTCATTGGCCCCACACATCTTTAAATTTTTAGAAGTAAATGTGAGGCTGTGTTTATGTACATCATATGCAGACCATAAGAGGGATATAGATTCTCCAGAATCTGACACCCTCTTCTGGAGTGACTGAAGACAGCTACATTGTACTTATATCTAATAAATACATAAATAAATAAATAAACATTTTTTAAAAAGAATAAGAAAGAAAGAAAGACCAGGCAGGCCTGCCACCTTGTCTGTCTGTCTGTCTGTGTGTCTAACTGTCAGATACCCTGAAACTGGAGATGGGCCACCATATAGTTGCTGGTAGTTGATCCCAGGTTCTCTGGAAGAGGAGACAATGCTGTTAATTGTTGAGCCCTTTCAGTGGCCCCACCCATCTTTAAATTTTTAGAAGTATATGTGAGGCTGTGTTCATGTACATCATATGCAGACCATATGAGGGATATTGATTCTCCAGAATCTGACACCCTCTTCTGGAGAGTCTGAAGACAGCTACAGTGTACTTACATCTAATAAATACATACATAAATAAATAAATAAATAAATGAATAAATGAATAAATGAATAAATAAATTAATAAACATTTTTTAAAAAGGATAAGAAAGAAAGAAAAATCAGGCAGGCCTGCCATCCTTATCTCTGTCTGTCTGTCTGTCTGTCTTATCCGATGGAACTTGAGATGGGCCACCATATAGTTGCTGGTAGTTGATCCCACGTTCTCTGGAAGAAGAGACAATGCTGTTAATTGTTGAGCCCTTTCAGTGGGCCCACCCATCTTTAAATTTTTAGAAATATATGTGAGGCTGTGTTTATGTACATCATATGCAGACCATAAGAGGGATTTAGATTCTCCAGAAGATGACACCCTCTTTTAGAGTGTCTGAAGACAGCTACCTTGTACTTAAATCTAATAAATACATACTTAAATTAATAAACATTTCTTAAAAGTATAAGAAAGAAAGAAAGACCAGGCAGGCCTCCATCCTTATCTCTGTCAGTCTGTCTGTCTGTCTGTCTGATCCCTTGGAACTGGAGATGGGCCACCATAAGGTGCTGGTAGTTTATCCCAGGTTCTCTGAAAGAGGAGACAATGCTGTTAATTGTTGAGCCCTCTCAGTGGCCCCACACATCTTTAAATTTTTAGAAGTATATGTGAGGCTGTGTTTATGTACATCATATGCAGACCATAAGAGGGATTTAGATTCTCCACAATCTGACACCCTCTTCTGGAGTGTCTGAAGATAGCTACAGTGTACTTATATCTAATAAATACATGAATAAATATATAAATAAACATTTTTTAAAAAGATAAGAAAGAAAGAAAGACCAGGCAGGCCTGCCATCCTTATCACTGTCTGTATGTCTGTCTGTCTGATCCCCTGGAACTGGAGATGGGCCACCATATAGTTTCTGCTAGTTGATCCCAGGTATCTGCAAGAGGAGACAATGCTGTTAATTGTTGAGCCCTTTCAGTGGCGCCACCCATCTTTAAATATTTAGAGGTATATGTGAGGCTGTGTTTATGTACATCATATGCAGACCATAAGAGGGATTTAGATTCTCCAGAATCTGACACCCTCTTCTGGAGTGTCTGAAGACAGCTACAGTGTACTTATATCTAATAAATAAATAGATAAATAAATAAATAAATAAATAAACATTTTTTAAAAAGTATAAGAAAGAAAGAAAGACCAGGCAGGCCTGCCATCCATATCTCTGTCTGTCTGTCTGTCTGTCTATCTGATCCCCGGGAACTGGAGATGGGCCACCATATAGTGCTGGTAGTTGATCCAAGGTTCTCTGGAAGAGGAGACAATTCGGTTAATTGTTGAGCCCTTTCAGTGGCCCCACACTTCTTTAAATATTTAGAAGTTTATGTGAGGCTGTGTTTATGTACATCATATTCAGATTATAAGAGGATTTAGATTCTCCAGAATCTGACACCCTCTACTGGAGTGTCTGAAGACAGCTACAGTGTACTTATATATAATAGATAAATAAATAAATAAATAAATAAATAAATAAATAAATAAATAAACATTTTTTAAAAAGGATAAGAAAGAAAGTAAGAGCAGGCAGGCCTGCCATCCTTATCTCTGTCTGTCTGTCTGTCTGTCTGATCCCCTGGAACTGGAGTTGGGCTACCATAAAGTTGCTGGTAGTTGATCCCAGGTTCTCTGGAAGAGAGGACAAGGCTGTTAATTGTTGAGCCCTATCAGTGGCCCTACCCATCTTTAAATATTTAGAAGTATATGTGAGGCTGTGTTGATGTACATCATATGCAGACCATAAGAGGGATTTAGATTCTCCAGAATCTGACACCCTCTTCTGGAGTGTCTGAAGACAGCTACAGTGTACTTATATCTAATAAATACATAAATAAATAAATAAATAAATAAATAAATAAATAAACATTTTTTAAAAGTATAAGAAATAAAGAAAGACCAGGCAGGCCTGCCATCCTTATCTCTGTCTCTCTGTCTGTCTGTCGGTCTGATCCACTGGAACTGGAGATGGGCCACCATAAGGTGCTGGTATTTTTTCCCAGGTTCTCTGAAAGAGGAGACAATGCTGTTAATTGTTGAGCCCTCTCAGTGGCCCCACACATCTTTAAATTTTTAGAAGTATATGTGAGGCTGTGTTTATGTACATCATATGCAGACCATAAGAGGGATTTAGATTCTCCAGAATCTGACACCCTCTTCTGGAGTGTCTGAAGACAGCTACAGTGTACTTATATCTAATAAATACATATATAAATATATAAATAAACATTTTTTTAAAAAGGATAAGAAAGAAAGAAAGAAAGACCAGGCAGGCCTGCCATCCTTATCACTGTCTGTATGTCTGTCTGTCTGATCCCCTGGAACTGGAGATGGGCCACCATATAGTTGCTGGTAGTTGATCCCAGGTACTCTGGAAGAGGAGACAATGCTGTTAATTGTTGAGCCCTTTCAGTGGCGCCACCCATCTTTAAATATTTAGAGGTATATGTGAGGCTGTGTTTATGTACATCATATGCAGACCATAAGAGGGATTTAGATTCTCCAGAATCTGACACCCTCTTCTGGAGTGTCTGAAGACAGCTACAGTGTACTTATATCTAATAAATAAATAAATAGATAAATAAATAAATAAATAAATAAATAAACATTTTTTAAAAAGTATAAGAAAGAAAGAAAGACCAGGCAGGCCTGCCATCCTTATCACTGTCTGTATGTCTGTCTGTCTGATCCCCTGGAACTGGAGATGGGCCACCATATAGTTGCTAGTAGTTGATCCCAGGTACTCTGGAAGAGGAGACAATGCTGTTAATTGTTGAGCTTTTAGAGTGGCCCCACCCTACTTTAAATTTTTAGAAGTATATGTGAGGCTGTGTTTATGTACATCATATGCAGACCATAAGAGGGATTTAGATTCTCCAGAATCTGACACCCTCTTCTGGAGTGTCTGAAGACAGCTAGAGTGTACTTATATCTAAAAAATAAATAGATAAATAAATAAATAAATAAATAAACATTTTTTAAAAAGTATAAGAAAGAAAGAAAGACCAGGCAGGCCTGCCATCCATATCTCTGTCTGTCTGTCTGTCTGTCTATCTGATCCCCGGGAACTGGAGATGGGCCACCATATAGTGCTGGTAGTTGATCCAAGGTTCTCTGGAAGAGGAGACAATTCGGTTAATTGTTTAGCCCTTCCAGTGGCCCCACACTTCTTTAAATATTTATAAGTATATGTGAGGCTGTGTTTATGTACATCATATGCAGACCATAAGAGGGATTTAGATTCTCCAGAATCTGACACCCTCTACTGGAGTGACTGAAGACAGCTACAGTGTACTTATATATAATAAATAAATAAATAAATAAATAAATAAATAAATAAATAAACATTTTTTAAAAAGGATAAGAAAGAAAGTAAGACCAGGCAGGCCTGCCATCCTTATCTCTGTCTCTCTGTCTGTCTGTCTGTCTGTCTGATCCACTGGAACTGGAGATGGGACACTATAAGGTGCTGGTAGTTGATCCCAGGTTCTCTGGAAGAGGAGACAATGCTGTTAATTGTTGAGCCCTATCAGTGGCCCTACCCATCTTTAAATATTTAGAAGTATATGTGAGGCTGTGTTTATGTACATCATATGCAGACCATAAGAGGGATTTAGATTCTCCAGAATCTGACACCCTCTTCTGGAATGTCTGAAGACAGCTACAGTGTACTTATATCTAATAAATACATAAATAAATAAATAAATAAATAAATAAATAAATAAACATTTTTTAAAAAGTATAAGAAATAAAGAAAGACCAGGCAGGCCTGCCATCCTTATCTCTGTCTCTCTGTCTGTCTGTCTGTCTGATCCCCTGCAACTGGAGATGGGCCACCATAAGGTGCTGGTAGTTTATCCCAGGTTCTCTGAAAGAGGAGACAATGCTGTTAATTGTTGAGCCCTCTCAGTGGCCCCACACATCTTTAAATTATTAGAAGTATATGTGAGGCTGTGTTTATGTACATCATATGCAGACCATAAGAGGGATTTAGATTCTCCAGAATCTGACACCCTCTTCTGGAGTGTCTGAAGACAGCTACAGTGTACTTATATCTAATAAATACATAAATAAATATATAAATAAACATATTTTTTAAAAAGGATAAGAAAGAAAGAAAGACCAGGCAGGCCTGCCATCCTTATCACTGTCTGTATGTCTGTCTGTCTGATCCCCTGGAACTGGAGATGGGCCACCATATAGTTGCTGGTAGTTGATCCCAGGTACTCTGGAAGAGGAGACAATGCTGTTAATTGTTGAGCCCTTTCAGTGGCGCCACCCATCTTTAAATATTTAGAGGTATATGTGAGGCTGTGTTTATGTACATCATATGCAGACCATAAGAGGGATTTAGATTCTCCAGAATCTGACACCCACTTCTGGAGTGTCTGAAGACAGCTACAGTGTACTTATATCTAATAAAAAAAAAGATAAATAAATAAATAAATAAATAAACATTTTTTTAAAAAGAATAAGAAAGAAAGAAAGACCAGGCAGGCCTGCCATCCTTATCACTGTCTGTATGTCTGTTTGTCTGATCCCCTGGAACTGGAGATGGGCCACCATATAGTTGCTGGTAGTTGATCCCAGGTACTCTGGAAGAGGAGACAATGCTGTTAATTGTTGAGCCCTTTCAGTGGCGCCACCCATCTTTAAATATTTAGAGGTATATGTGAGGCTGTGTTTATGTACATCATATGCAGACCATAAGAGTGATTTAGATTCTCCAGAATCTGACACCCACTTCTGGAGTGTCTGAAGACAGCTACAGTGTACTTATATCTAATAAATAAACAGATAAATAAATAAATAAACATTTTTTAAAAAGTATAAGAAAGAAAGAAAGACCAGGCAGGCCTGCCATCCATATCTCTGTCTGTCTGTCTGTCTGTCTATTTGATCCCCGGGAACTGGAGACGGGCCACCATATAGTGCTGGTAGTTGATCCAAGGTTCTCTGGAAGAGGAGACAATTCGGTTAATTGTTGAGCCCTTTCAGTGGCCCCACACTTCTTTAAATATTTAGAAGTTTATGTGAGGTTGTGTTTATGTACATCATATTCAGATTATAAGAGGATTTAGATTCTCCAGAATCTGACACCCTCTACTGGAGTGACTGAAGACAGCTACATTGTACTTATATATAATAAATAAATAAATAAATAAATAAATAAATAAATAAACATTTTTTAAAAAGGATAAGAAAGAAAGAAAGACCAGGCAGGCCTGCCATCCTTATCACTGTCTGTATGTCTGTCTGTCTGATCCCCTGGAACTGGAGATGGGCCACCATATAGTTGCTGGTAGTTGATCCCAGGTACTCTGGAAGAGGAGACAATGCTGTTAATTGTTGAGCCCTTTCAGTGGCGCCACCCATCTTTAAATATTTAGAGGTATATGTGAGGTTGTGTTTATGTACATCATATGCAGACCATAAGAGGGATTTAGATTCTCCAGAATCTGACACCCACTTCTGGAGTGTCTGAAGACAGCTACAGTGTACTTATATCTAATAAATACATAAATAAATATATAAATAAACATTATTTTAAAAAGGATAAGAAAGAAAGAAAGACCAGGCAGGCCTGCCATCCTTATCACTGTCTGTATGTCTGTCTGTCTGATCCCCTGGAACTGGAGATGGGCCACCATATAGTTGCTGGTAGTTGATCCCAGGTACTCTGGAAGAGGAGACAATGCTGTTAATTGTTGAGCCCTTTCAGTGGCGCCACCCATCTTTAAATATTTAGAGGTATATGTGAGGCTGTGTTTATGTACATCATATGCAGACCATAAGAGGGATTTAGATTCTCCAGAATCTGACACCCTCTTCTGGAGTGTCTGAAGACAGCTACAGTGTACTTATATCTAATAAATAAATAGATAAATAAATAAATAAATAAATAAATAAACATTTTTAAAAAAGTATAAGAAAGAAAGAAAGACCAGGCAGGCCTGCCATCCATATCTCTGTCTGTCTGTCTGTCTGTCTATATGATCCCCGGGAACTGGAGATGGGCCACCATATAGTGCTGGTAGTTGATCCAAGGTTCTCTGGAAGAGGAGACAATTCGGTTAATTGTTGAGCCCTTTCAGTGGCCCCACACTTCTTTAAATATTTATAAGTATATGTGAGGCTGTGTTTATGTACATCATATGCAGACCATAAGAGGGATTTAGATTCTCCAGAATCTGACACCCTCTTCTGGAGTGTCTGAAGACAGCTACAGTGTACTTATATCTAATAAATAAATAGATAAATAAATAAATAAATAAATAAACATTTTTTAAAAAGGATAAGAAAGAAAGAAAGACCAGGCAGGCCTGCCATTCATATCTCTGCCTGTCTGTCTGTCTGTCTATCTGATCCCCGGGTACTGGAGATGGGCCACCATATAGTTGCTGGTAGTTGATCCAAGGTTCTCTGGAAGAGGAGACAATGCTCTTAATTGTTGAGCCCTATCAGTGGCCCCACCCATCTTTAAATTTTTAGAAGTATATGTGAGTCTGTGTTTATGTACATCATATGCAGACCATAAGAGGGATTTAGATACTCCAGAATCTGACACCCTCTTCTGGAGTGTCTGAAGACAGCTACAGTGTACTTATATAATAAATAAATAAATAAATAAATAAACATTATTTAAACCGGATAAGAAAAAAAGAAAGACCAGGCAGGCCTACCATCCCTATCTCTGTCTGTCTGTCTATCAGTCGTTCTGATCCCCTGGAACTGGAGATGGGCCACCATATAGGTGCTGGTAGTTGATCCCAGGTTCTCTGGAAGGGGAGACAATGCTGTTAATTGTTGAGCGATTTCAGTGGCCCCACCCATCGTTAAATTTTTAGTAGTATATGTGAGGCTGTGTTTATGTACATCATATGCAGACCATAAGAGGGATTTAGATTCTCCAGAATCTGACACCCTCTTCTGGAGTGTCTGAAGACAGCTACAGTGTACTTATATCTAATAAATACATGAATAAATAAACATTTTTTAAAAAGGGTAATAAAGAAAGAAAGACCAGGCTGGCCTGCCATCCTAATCTCTGTCAGTCTGTCTGTCTGTCAGACTGTCTGATACCTTGGAACTGCAGATGGGCAACCATATAGTTGCTGTTAGTTGATCCCAGCTTCTCTGGAAGAGGAGACAATGCTATTAATTGTTGAGCCCTTTCAGTGGCTCCACCTATCTTTAAATTTTTAGAAGTATATGTTAGGCTGTGTTTATATACATCATATGCAGACCATAAGAGGGATTTAGTTTCTCCAGAATCTGACACCCTCTTCTGGAGTGTCTGAAGACAACTACAGTGTACTTATATCTAATAAATACATACATATATAAATAAATAAATAAATAAATAAACATTATTTTAAAAGGATAAGAAAGAAAGAAAGACCAGGCAGGCCTGCCATACTTATCTCAGTCTGTCTGTCTGTCTGTCTGATCCCCTGGAACTGGAGATGGGCCACCTTGTAGGTGCTGGTAGTTGATCCCAGGTTCTCTGGAAGAGGAGACAATGCTGTTAATTGTTGAGCCCTTTCAGTGGCCCCACCCATTTTTAATTTTTACAAGTATATGTGAGGCTGTGTTTATGTACATCATATTCAGACCATAAGAGGGATTTAGATTCTCCAGAATCTGACACCATCTTCTGGAGTGTCTGAAGACGGCTACAGTGTACTTATATCTAATAAATACATAAATAAATAAATAAAAGAATAAATAAACATTTTTTAAAAAGTATAAGAAATAAAGAAAGACCAGTCAGGCCTGCCATCCATATCTCTGTCTCTCTGTCTGTCTGTCTGTCTGATCCACTGGAACTGGTGATGGGCCACCATAAGGTGCTGGTAGTTGATCCCAGGTTCTCTGGAAGAGGAGACAATGCTGTTAATTGTTGAGTCCTTTCAGTGGCCCCACCTATTTATAATTTTTAGAAATATATGTGAGGCTGTATTTATGTACATCATATTCAGACCATAAGAGGGATTTAGATTCTCTAGAATCTGACACCCTCTTCTGGAGTGTCTGAAGACGGCTACAGTGTACTTATATCTAATAAATAAATAAATAAATAAATAAATAAATAAATAAATAAATAAATAAACAGTTTTTAAAATGTATAAGAAATAAAGAAAGACCAGGCAGGCATGCCATCCTCATCTCTGTCTCTCTGTCTGTCTGTCTGTCTGTCTGATCCACTGTAACTGGGGATGGGCCACCTTTTAGGTGCTGGTAGTTTATCCCAGGTTCTCTGAAAGAGGAGACAATGCTGTTAATTGTTGAGTCCTTTCAGTGGCCCCACCTATTTATAATTTTTAGAAGTATATGTGAGGCTGTGTTTATGTACATCATATTCAGACCATAAGAGGGATTTAGATTCTCTAGAATCTGACACCCTCTTATGGAGTGTCTGAAGACGGCTACAGTGTACTTATATCTAATAAATAAATAAATAAATAAATAAATAAATAAATAAATAAACATATTTTAAAAAGTATAAGAAATAAAGAAAGACCAGGCAGGCCTGCCATCCTTATCTCTGTCTTTCTGTCTATCTGTCTGTCTGTCTGATCCCCTGGAACTGGAGATGGGCCACCATAAGGTGCTGGTAGTTTATCCCAGGTTCTCTGAAAGAGGAGACAATGCTGTTAATTGTTGAGCCCTCTCAGTGGCCCCACACATCTTTAAATTTTCAGAAGTATATGCGAGGCTGTGTTTATGTACATCATATGCAGACCATAAGAGGGATTTAGATCCTCCAGAATATGACACCCTCTTCTGGAGTGTCTGAAAGCAGCTACAGTGTACATATATCTAATAAATACATAAATAAATATATAAATAAACATTTTTTTTTAAAAGGATAAGACAGAAAGAAAGACCAGGCAGGCCTGCCATCCTTATCACTGTCTGTATGTCTGTCTGTCTGATCCCCTGGAACTGGAGATGGGCCACCATATAGTTGCTGGTAGTTGATTCCAGGTACTCTGGAAGAGGAGACAATGCTGTTAATTGTTGAGCTTTTAGAGTGGCCCCACCCTTCTTTAAATTTTTAGAAGTATATGTGAGGCTGTGTTTATGTACATCATATGCAGACCATAAGAGGGATTTAGATTCTCCAGAATCTGACACCCTCTTCTGGAGTGTCTGAACAGCTACAGTGTACTTATATCTAATAATAAATAAATAAATAAATAAATAAATAAATAAATAAATAAATAAATAAATAATTTTTTAAAAAAAGGATAAGAAACAAAGAAAGACCAGGCAGGCCTGCCATCCTTATCACTGTCTGTCTGTCTGTCTGTCTGATCCCCTGGAACTGGAGATGGGCCACTTTTAGGTGCTGGTAGTTGATCCCAGGTTCTCTGGAAGAGGAGACAATGCTGTTAATTGTTGTGTCCTTTCAGTGGCCCCACCTATTTATAATTTTTAGAAGTATATGTGAGGCTGTGTTTATGTACATCATATTCAGACCATAAGAGGGATTTAGATTCTCTAGAATCTGACACCCTCTTATGGAGTGTCTGAAGACGGCTACAGTGTACTTATATCTAATAAATAAATAAATAAATAAATAAATAAATAAATAAATAAATAAATAAACATATTTTAAAAAGTATAAGAAATAAAGAAAGACCAGGCAGGCCTGCCATCCTTATCTCTGTCTTTCTGTCTATCTGTCTGTCTGTCTGATCCCCTGGAACTGGAGATGGGCCACCATAAGGTGCTGGTAGTTTATCCCAGGTTCTCTGAAAGAGGAGACAATGCTGTTAATTGTTGAGCCCTCTCAGTGGCCCCACACATCTTTAAATTTTTAGAAGTATATATGAGGCTGTGTTTATGTACATCATATGCAGACCATAAGAGGGATTTAGATTTTTTTTAAAAGGATAAGACAGAAAGAAAGACCAGGCAGGCCTGCCATCCTTATCACTGTCTGTATGTCTGTCTGTCTGATCCCCTGGAACTGGAGATGGGCCACCATATAGTTGCCAGCACCTTATGGTGGCCCATCTCCAGTTCCAGGGGATCAGACAGACAGACAGATAGACAGAAAGACAGAGATAAGGATGGCAGGCCTGCCTGGAACTGGAGATGGGCCACCATATAGTTGCTGGTAGTTGATTCCAGGTACTCTGGAAGAGGAGACAATGCTGTTAATTGTTGAGCTTTTAGAGTGGCCCCACCCTTCTTTAATTTTTTAGAAGTATATGTGAGGCTGTGTTTATGTACATCATATGCAGACCATAAGAGGGATTTAGATTCTCCAGAATCTGACACCCTCTTCTGGAGTGTCTGAACAGCTACAGTGTACTTATATCTAATAATAAATAAATAAATAAATAAATAAATAAACAATTTTTTTAAAAAAGGATAAGAAACAAAGAAAGACCAGGCAGGCCTGCCATCCTTATCACTGTCTGTCTGTCTGTCTGTCTGATCCCCTGGAACTGGAGATGGGCCACCTTTTAGGTGCTGGTAGTTGATCCCAGGTTCTCTGGAAGAGGAGACAATGCTGTTAATTGTTGAGTCCTTTCAGTGGCCCCACCTATTTATAATTTTTAGACGTATATGTGAGGCTGTGTTTATGTACATCATATTCAGACCATAATAGGGATTTAGATTCTCTAGAATCTGACACCCTCTTCTGGAGTGTCTGAAGACGGCTACAGTGTACTTATATCTAATAAATACATAAATAAATAAATAAATAAATAAATAAATAAATAAATAAATAAATAAATTAACATTTTTTAAAAAGTATAAGAAATAAAGAAAGACCAGGCAGGCCTGCCATCCTTATCTCTGTCTCTCTGTCTGTCTGTCTGTCTGTCTGATCCACTGGAACTGGAGATGGGCCACCATAAGGTGCTGGTAGTTTATCCCAGGTTCTCTGAAAGAGGAGACAATGCTGTTAATTGTTGAGCCCTCTCAGTGGCCCCACACATCTTTAAATTTTTAGAAATATATATGAGGCTGTGTTTATGTACATCATATGCAGACCATAAGAGGGATTTAGATTCTCCAGAATCTGACACCCTCTTCTGGAGTGTCTGAAGACAGCTACAGTGTACTTATATCTAATAAATACATAAATAAATATATAAATAAACATTTTTTTGAAAAGGATAAGAAAGAAAGAATGACCAGGCAGGCCTGCCATCCTTATCACTGTCTGTATGTCTGTCTGTCTGATCCCCTGGAACTGGAGATGGGCCACCTTATAGTTGCTGGTAGTTGATCCCAGGTACTCTGGAAGAGGAGACAATGCTGTTAATTATTGATCTTTTAGAGTGGACCCACCCTTCTTTAAATTTTTAGAAGTATATGTGAGGCTGTGTTTATGTACATCATATGCAGACCATAAGAGTGATTTAGATTCTCCAAAATCTGACACCCTCTTCTGGAGTGTCTGAACAGCTACAGTGTACTTATATCTAATAATAAATTAATAAATAAATAAATAAATAAATAAATAAACATTTTTTTAAAAAAAGAATGAGAAAGAAAGAAAGACCAGGCAGGCCTGCCATCCTTATCACTGTCTGTCTGTCTGTCTGTCTGATCCCCTGGAACTGGAGATGGGCCACCTTTTAGGTGCTGGTAGTTCTTCCCAGGTTCTCTGGAAGAGGAGACAATGCTGTTAATTGTTGAGTCCTTTCAGTGGCCCCACCTATATTTAATTTTTAGAAGTATATGTGAGGCTGTGTTTATGTACATCATATTCAGACCATAAGAGGGATTTAGATTCTCCAGAATCTGACACCCTCTTCTGGAGTGTCTGAAGACGGCTACAGTGTACTTATATCTAATAAATAAATAAATAAATAAATAAATAAATAAATAAATAAATAAATAAACATTTTTAAAAAGTATAAGAAATAAAGAAAGACCAGGCAGACCTGCCATCCTTATCTCTGTCTCTCTGTCTGTCTGTCTGTCTGTCTGATCCCCTGGAACTGGAGATGGGCCACCATAAGGTGCTGGTAGTTTATCCCAGGTTCTCTGAAAGAGGAGACAATGCTGTTAATTGTTGAGCCCTCTCAGTGGCCCCACCCTTCTTTAAATTTTTAGAAGTATATGCGAGGCTGTGTTTATGTACATCATATGCAGACCATAAGAGGGATTTAGATTCTCCAGAATCTGACACCCTCTTCTGGAGTGTCTGAACAGCTACAGTGTACTTATATCTAATAATAAATAAATAAATAAATACATAAATAAATAAACAATTTTTTTAAAAAAGGATAAGAAACAAAGAAAGACCAGGCAGGCCTGCCATCCTTATCACTGTCTGTCTGTCTGTCTGATCCCCTGGAACTGGAGATGGGCCACCTTTTAGGTGCTGGTAGTTGATCCCAGGTTCTCTGGAAGAGGAGACAATGCTGTTAATTGTTGAGTCCTTTCAGTGGCCCCACCTATTTATAATTTTTAGACGTATATGTGAGGCTGTGTTTATGTACATCATATTCAGACCATAAGAGGGATTTAGATTCTCTAGAATCTGACACCCTCTTATGGAGTGTCTGAAGACGGCTACAGTGTACTTATATCTAATAAATAAATACATAAATAAATAAATAAATAAATAAATAAATAAATTAACATTTTTTAAAAAGTATAAGAAATAAAGAAAGACCAGGCAGGCCTGCCATCCTTATCTCTGTCTCTCTGTCTGTCTGTCTGTCTGTCTGATCCACTGGAACTGGAGATGGGCCACCATAAGGTGCTGGTAGTTTATCCCAGGTTCTCTGAAAGAGGAGACAATGCTGTTAATTGTTGAGCCCTCTCAGTGGCCCCACACATCTTTAAATTTTTAGAAATATATATGAGGCTGTGTTTATGTACATCATATGCAGACCATAAGAGGGATTTAGATTCTCCAGAATCTGACACCCTCTTCTGGAGTGTCTGAAGACAGCTACAGTGTACTTATATCTAATAAATACATAAATAAATATATAAATAAACATTTTTTTGAAAAGGATAAGAAAGAAAGAATGACCAGGCAGGCCTGCCATCCTTATCACTACCTGTATGTCTGTCTGTCTGATCCCCTGGAACTGGAGATGGGCCACCTTATAGTTGCTGGTAGTTGATCCCAGGTACTCTGGAAGAGGAGACAATGCTGTTAATTGTTGATCATTTAGAGTGGCCCCACCCTTCTTTAAATTTTTAGAAGTATATGTGAGGCTGTGTTTATGTACATCATATGCAGACCATAAGAGGGATTTAGATTCTCCAGAATCTGACACCCTCTTCTGGAGTGTCTGAAGACAGCTACAGTGTACTTATATCTAATAAATAAATAGATAAATAAATAAATAAATAAATAAACATTTTTAAAAAAGTATAAGAAAGAAAGAAAGACCAGGCAGGCCTGCCATCCATATCTCTGTCTGTCTGTCTGTCTGTCTATCTGATCCCCGGGAACTGGAGATGGGCCACCATATAGTGCTGGTAGTTGATCCAAGGTTCTCTGGAAGAGGAGACAATTCGGTTAATTGTTGAGCCCTTTCAGTGGCCCCACACTTCTTTAAATATTTATAAGTATATGTGAGGCTGTGTTTATGTACATCATATGCAGACCATAAGAGGGATTTAGATTCTCCAGAATCTGACACCCTCTTCTGGAGTGTCTGAAGACAGCTACAGTGTACTTATATCTAATAAATAAATAGATAAATAAATAAATAAATAAATAAACATTTTTTAAAAAGGATAAGAAAGAAAGAAAGACCAGGCAGGCCTGCCATTCATATCTCTGCCTGTCTGTCTGTCTGTCTATCTGATCCCCGGGTACTGGAGATGGGCCACCATATAGTTGCTGGTAGTTGATCCAAGGTTCTCTGGAAGAGGAGACAATGCTCTTAATTGTTGAGCCCTATCAGTGGCCCCACCCATCTTTAAATTTTTAGAAGTATATGTGAGTCTGTGTTTATGTACATCATATGCAGACCATAAGAGGGATTTAGATACTCCAGAATCTGACACCCTCTTCTGGAGTGTCTGAAGACAGCTACAGTGTACTTATATAATAAATAAATAAATAAATAAATAAACATTATTTAAACCGGATAAGAAAAAAAGAAAGACCAGGCAGGCCTACCATCCCTATCTCTGTCTGTCTGTCTATCAGTCGTTCTGATCCCCTGGAACTGGAGATGGGCCACCATATAGGTGCTGGTAGTTGATCCCAGGTTCTCTGGAAGAGGAGACAATGCTGTTAATTGTTGAGCGATTTCAGTGGCCCCACCCATCGTTAAATTTTTAGTAGTATATGTGAGGCTGTGTTTATGTACATCATATGCAGACCATAAGAGGGATTTAGATTCTCCAGAATCTGACACCCTTTCTGGAGTGTCTGAAGACAGCTACAGTGTACTTATATCTAATAAATACATGAATAAATAAACATTTTTTAAAAAGGATAATAAAGAAAGAAAGACCAGGCTGGCCTGCCATCCTAATCTCTGTCAGTCTGTCTGTCTGTCAGACTGTCTGATACCTTGGAACTGCAGATGGGCAACCATATAGTTGCTGTTAGTTGATCCCAGCTTCTCTGGAAGAGGAGACAATGCTATTAATTGTTGAGCCCTTTCAGTGGCTCCACCTATCTTTAAATTTTTAGAAGTATATGTTAGGCTGTGTTTATATACATCATATGCAGACCATAAGAGGGATTTAGTTTCTCCAGAATCTGACACCCTCTTCTGAGGTGTCTGAAGACAACTACAGTGTACTTATATCTAATAAATACATACATATATAAATAAATAAATAAATAAATAAACATTATTTTAAAAGGATAAGAAAGAAAGAAAGACCAGGCAGGCCTGCCATACTTATCTCAGTCTGTCTGTCTGTCTGTCTGATCCCCTGGAACTGGAGATGGGCCACCTTGTAGGTGCTGGTAGTTGATCCCAGGTTCTCTGGAAGAGGAGACAATGCTGTTAATTGTTGAGCCCTTTCAGTGGCCCCACCCATTTTTAATTTTTACAAGTATATGTGAGGCTGTGTTTATGTACATCATATTCAGACCATAAGAGGGATTTAGATTCTCCAGAATCTGACACCATCTTCTGGAGTGTCTGAAGACGGCTACAGTGTACTTATATCTAATAAATACATAAATAAATAAATAAAAGAATAAATAAACATTTTTTAAAAAGTATAAGAAATAAAGAAAGACCAGTCAGGCCTGCCATCCATATCTCTGTCTCTCTGTCTGTCTGTCTGTCTGATCCACTGGAACTGGTGATGGGCCACCATAAGGTGCTGGTAGTTGATCCCAGGTTCTCTGGAAGAGGAGACAATGCTGTTAATTGTTGAGTCCTTTCAGTGGCCCCACCTATTTATAATTTTTAGAAATATATGTGAGGCTGTATTTATGTACATCATATTCAGACCATAAGAGGGATTTAGATTCTCTAGAATCTGACACCCTCTTCTGGAGTGTCTGAAGACGGCTACAGTGTACTTATATCTAATAAATACATAAATAAATAAATAAATAAATAAATAAATAAATAAATAAATAAACAGTTTTTAAAATGTATAAGAAATAAAGAAAGACCAGGCAGGCATGCCATCCTCATCTCTGTCTCTCTGTCTGTCTGTCTGTCTGTCTGATCCACTGGAACTGGGGATGGGCCACCTTTTAGGTGCTGGTAGTTTATCCCAGGTTCTCTGAAAGAGGAGACAATGCTGTTAATTGTTGAGTCCTTTCAGTGGCCCCACCTATTTATAATTTTTAGAAGTATATGTGAGGCTGTGTTTATGTACATCATATTCAGACCATAAGAGGGATTTAGATTCTCTAGAATCTGACACCCTCTTATGGAGTGTCTGAAGACGGCTACAGTGTACTTATATCTAATAAATAAATAAATAAATAAATAAATAAATAAATAAATAAATAAATAAACATATTTTAAAAAGTATAAGAAATAAAGAAAGACCAGGCAGGCCTGCCATCCTTATCTCTGTCTTTCTGTCTATCTGTCTGTCTGTCTGATCCCCTGGAACTGGAGATGGGCCACCATAAGGTGCTGGTAGTTTATCCCAGGTTCTCTGAAAGAGGAGACAATGCTGTTAATTGTTGAGCCCTCTCAGTGGCCCCACACATCTTTAAATTTTTAGAAGTATATGCGAGGCTGTGTTTATGTACATCATATGCAGACCATAAGAGGGATTTAGATTCTCCAGAATATGACACCCTCTTCTGGAGTGTCTGAAAGCAGCTACAGTGTACATATATCTAATAAATACATAAATAAATATATAAATAAACATTTTTTTAAAAGGATAAGACAGAAAGAAAGACCAGGCAGGCCTGCCATCCTTATCACTGTCTGTATGTCTGTCTGTCCGATCCCCTGGAACTGGATATGGGCCACCATATAGTTGCTGGTAGTTGATTCCAGGTACTCTGGAAGAGGAGACAATGCTGTTAATTGTTGAGCTTTTAGAGTGGCCCCACTCTTCTTTAAATTTTTAGAAGTATATGTGAGGCTGTGTTTATGTACATCATATGCAGACCATAAGAGGGATTTAGATTCTCCAGAATCTGACACCCTCTTCTGGAGTGTCTGAACAGCTACAGTGTACTTATATCTAATAATAAATAAATAAATAAATAAATAAATAAATAAATAAACAATTTTTTAAAAAAAGGATAAGAAACAAAGAAAGACCAGGCAGGCCTGCCATCCTTATCACTGTCTGTCTGTCTGTCTGTCTGATCCCCTGGAACTGGAGATGGGCCACTTTTAGGTGCTGGTAGTTGATCCCAGGTTCTCTGGAAGAGGAGACAATGCTGTTAATTGTTGTGTCCTTTCAGTGGCCCCACCTATTTATAATTTTTAGAAGTATATGTGAGGCTGTGTTTATGTACATCATATTCAGACCATAAGAGGGATTTAGATTCTCTAGAATCTGACACCCTCTTATGGAGTGTCTGAAGACGGCTACAGTGTACTTATATCTAATAAATAAATAAATAAATAAATAAATAAATAAACATATTTTAAAAAGTATAAGAAATAAAGAAAGACCAGGCAGGCCTGCCATCCTTATCTCTGTCTTTCTGTCTATCTGTCTGTCTGTCTGATCCCCTGGAACTGGAGATGGGCCACCATAAGGTGCTGGTAGTTTATCCCAGGTTCTCTGAAAGAGGAGACAATGCTGTTAATTGTTGAGCCCTCTCAGTGGCCCCACACATCTTTAAATTTTTAGAAGTATATATGAGGCTGTGTTTATGTACATCATATGCAGACCATAAGAGGGATTTAGATTTTTTTTAAAAGGATAAGACAGAAAGAAAGACCAGGCAGGCCTGCCATCCTTATCACTGTCTGTATGTCTGTCTGTCTGATCCCCTGGAACTGGAGATGGGCCACCATATAGTTGCCAGCACCTTATGGTGGCCCATCTCCAGTTCCAGGGGATCAGACAGACAGACAGATAGACAGAAAGACAGAGATAAGGATGGCAGGCCTGCCTGGAACTGGAGATGGGCCACCATATAGTTGCTGGTAGTTGATTCCAGGTACTCTGGAAGAGGAGACAATGCTGTTAATTGTTGAGCTTTTAGAGTGGCCCCACCCTTCTTTAATTTTTTAGAAGTATATGTGAGGCTGTGTTTATGTACATCATATGCAGACCATAAGAGGGATTTAGATTCTCCAGAATCTGACACCCTCTTCTGGAGTGTCTGAACAGCTACAGTGTACTTATATCTAATAATAAATAAATAAATAAATAAATAAACAATTTTTTTAAAAAAGGATAAGAAACAAAGAAAGACCAGGCAGGCCTGCCATCCTTATCACTGTCTGTCTGTCTGTCTGTCTGATCCCCTGGAACTGGAGATGGGCCACCTTTTAGGTGCTGGTAGTTGATCCCAGGTTCTCTGGAAGAGGAGACAATGCTGTTAATTGTTGAGTCCTTTCAGTGGCCCCACCTATTTATAATTTTTAGACGTATATGTGAGGCTGTGTTTATGTACATCATATTCAGACCATAAGAGGGATTTAGATTCTCTAGAATCTGACACCCTCTTCTGGAGTGTCTGAAGACGGCTACAGTGTACTTATATCTAATAAATACATAAATAAATAAATAAATAAATAAATAAATAAATAAATTAACATTTTTTAAAAAGTATAAGAAATAAAGAAAGACCAGGCAGGCCTGCCATCCTTATCTCTGTCTCTCTGTCTGTCTGTCTGTCTGTCTGATCCACTGGAACTGGAGATGGGCCACCATAAGGTGCTGGTAGTTTATCCCAGGTTCTCTGAAAGAGGAGACAATGCTGTTAATTGTTGAGCCCTCTCAGTGGCCCCACACATCTTTAAATTTTTAGAAATATATATGAGGCTGTGTTTATGTACATCATATGCAGACCATAAGAGGGATTTAGATTCTCCAGAATCTGACACCCTCTTCTGGAGTGTCTGAAGACAGCTACAGTGTACTTATATCTAATAAATACATAAATAAATATATAAATAAACATTTTTTTGAAAAGGATAAGAAAGAAAGAATGACCAGGCAGGCCTGCCATCCTTATCACTGTCTGTATGTCTGTCTGTCTGATCCCCTGGAACTGGAGATGGGCCACCTTATAGTTGCTGGTAGTTGATCCCAGGTACTCTGGAAGAGGAGACAATGCTGTTAATTGTTGATCTTTTAGAGTGGCCCCACCCTTCTTTAAATTTTTAGAAGTATATGTGAGGCTGTGTTTATGTACATCATATGCAGACCATAAGAGTGATTTAGATTCTCCAAAATCTGACACCCTCTTCTGGAGTGTCTGAACAGCTACAGTGTACTTATATCTAATAATAAATAAATAAATAAATAAATAAATAAATAAATAAATAAACATTTTTTTAAAAAAAGAATGAGAAAGAAAGAAAGACCAGGCAGGCCTGCCATCCTTATCACTGTCTGTCTGTCTGTCTGTCTGATCCCCTGGAACTGGAGATGGGCCACCTTTTAGGTGCTGGTAGTTCTTCCCAGGTTCTCTGGAAGAGGAGACAATGCTGTTAATTGTTGAGTCCTTTCAGTGGCCCCACCTATATTTAATTTTTAGAAGTATATGTGAGGCTGTGTTTATGTACATCATATTCAGACCATAAGAGGGATTTAGATTCTCCAGAATCTGACACCCTCTTCTGGAGTGTCTGAAGACGGCTACAGTGTACTTATATCTAATAAATAAATAAATAAATAAATAAATAAATAAATAAATAAATAAATAAACATTTTTAAAAAGTATAAGAAATAAAGAAAGACCAGGCAGACCTGCCATCCTTATCTCTGTCTCTCTGTCTGTCTGTCTGTCTGTCTGATCCCCTGGAACTGGAGATGGGCCACCATAAGGTGCTGGTAGTTTATCCCAGGTTCTCTGAAAGAGGAGACAATGCTGTTAATTGTTGAGCCCTCTCAGTGGCCCCACACATCTTTAAATTTTTAGAAATATATATGAGGCTGTGTTTATGTACATCATATGCAGACCATAAGAGGGATTTAGATTCTCCAGAATCTGACACCCTCTTCTGGAGTGTCTGAAGACAGCTACAGTGTACTTATATCTAATAAATACATAAATAAATATATAAATAAACATTTTTTTGAAAAGGATAAGAAAGAAAGAATGACCAGGCAGGCCTGCCATCCTTATCACTGTCTGTATGTCTGTCTGTCTGATCCCCTGGAACTGGAGATGGGCCACCTTATAGTTGCTGGTAGTTGATCCCAGGTACTCTGGAAGAGGAGACAATGCTGTTAATTGTTGATCTTTTAGAGTGGCCCCACCCTTCTTTAAATTTTTAGAAGTATATGTGAGGCTGTGTTTATGTACATCATATGCAGACCATAAGAGTGATTTAGATTCTCCAAAATCTGACACCCTCTTCTGGAGTGTCTGAACAGCTACAGTGTACTTATATCTAATAATAAATAAATAAATAAATAAATAAATAAATAAATAAACATTTTTTTAAAAAAAGAATGAGAAAGAAAGAAAGACCAGGCAGGCCTGCCATCCTTATCACTGTCTGTCTGTCTGTCTGTCTGATCCCCTGGAACTGGAGATGGGCCACCTTTTAGGTGCTGGTAGTTCTTCCCAGGTTCTCTGGAAGAGGAGACAATGCTGTTAATTGTTGAGTCCTTTCAGTGGCCCCACCTATATTTAATTTTTAGAAGTATATGTGAGGCTGTGTTTATGTACATCATATTCAGACCATAAGAGGGATTTAGATTCTCCAGAATCTGACACCCTCTTCTGGAGTGTCTGAAGACGGCTACAGTGTACTTATATCTAATAAATAAATAAATAAATAAATAAATAAATAAATAAATAAACATTTTTAAAAAGTATAAGAAATAAAGAAAGACCAGGCAGACCTGCCATCCTTATCTCTGTCTCTCTGTCTGTCTGTCTGTCTGTCTGATCCCCTGGAACTGGAGATGGGCCACCATAAGGTGCTGGTAGTTTATCCCAGGTTCTCTGAAAGAGGAGACAATGCTGTTAATTGTTGAGCCCTCTCAGTGGCCCCACCCTTCTTTAAATTTTTAGAAGTATATGCGAGGCTGTGTTTATGTACATCATATGCAGACCATAAGAGGGATTTAGATTCTCCAGAATCTGACACCCTCTTCTGGAGTGTCTGAACAGCTACAGTGTACTTATATCTAATAATAAATAAATAAATAAATAAATAAATACATAAATAAATAAACAATTTTTTTAAAAAAGGATAAGAAACAAAGAAAGACCAGGCAGGCCTGCCATCCTTATCACTGTCTGTCTGTCTGTCTGATCCCCTGGAACTGGAGATGGGCCACCTTTTAGGTGCTGATAGTTGATCCCAGGTTCTCTGGAAGAGGAGACAATGCTGTTAATTGTTGAGTCCTTTCAGTGGCCCCACCTATTTATAATTTTTAGACGTATATGTGAGGCTGTGTTTATGTACATCATATTCAGACCATAAGAGGGATTTAGATTCTCTAGAATCTGACACCCTCTTCTGGAGTGTCTGAAGACGGCTACAGTGTACTTATATCTAATAAATACATAAATAAATAAATAAATAAATAAATAAATAAATTAACATTTTTTAAAAAGTATAAGAAATAAAGAAAGACCAGGCAGGCCTGCCATCCTTATCTCTGTCTCTCTGTCTGTCTGTCTGTCTGTCTGATCCACTGGAACTGGAGATGGGCCACCATAAGGTGCTGGTAGTTTATCCCAGGTTCTCTGAAAGAGGAGACAATGCTGTTAATTGTTGAGCCCTCTCAGTGGCCCCACACATCTTTAAATTTTTAGAAATATATATGAGGCTGTGTTTATGTACATCATATGCAGACCATAAGAGGGATTTAGATTCTCCAGAATCTGACACCCTCTTCTGGAGTGTCTGAAGACAGCTACAGTGTACTTATATCTAATAAATACATAAATAAATATATAAATAAACATTTTTTTGAAAAGGATAAGAAAGAAAGAATGACCAGGCAGGCCTGCCATCCTTATCACTGTCTGTATGTCTGTCTGTCTGATCCCCTGGAACTGGAGATGGGCCACCTTATAGTTGCTGGTAGTTGATCCCAGGTACTCTGGAAGAGGAGACAATGCTGTTAATTGTTGATCTTTTAGAGTGGCCCCACCCTTCTTTAAATTTTTAGAAGTATATGTGAGGCTGTGTTTATGTACATCATATGCAGACCATAAGAGTGATTTAGATTCTCCAAAATCTGACACCCTCTTCTGGAGTGTCTGAACAGCTACAGTGTACTTATATCTAATAATAAATTAATAAATAAATAAATAAATAAATAAACATTTTTTTAAAAAAAGAATGAGAAAGAAAGAAAGACCAGGCAGGCCTGCCATCCTTATCACTGTCTGTCTGTCTGTCTGTCTGATCCCCTGGAACTGGAGATGGGCCACCTTTTAGGTGCTGGTAGTTCTTCCCAGGTTCTCTGGAAGAGGAGACAATGCTGTTAATTGTTGAGTCCTTTCAGTGGCCCCACCTATATTTAATTTTTAGAAGTATATGTGAGGCTGTGTTTATGTACATCATATTCAGACCATAAGAGGGATTTAGATTCTCCAGAATCTGACACCCTCTTCTGGAGTGTCTGAAGACGGCTACAGTGTACTTATATCTAATAAATAAATAAATAAATAAATAAATAAATAAATAAATAAATAAATAAACATTTTTAAAAAGTATAAGAAATAAAGAAAGACCAGGCAGACCTGCCATCCTTATCTCTGTCTCTCTGTCTGTCTGTCTGTCTGTCTGATCCACTGGAACTGGAGATGGGCCACCATAAGGTGCTGGTAGTTTATCCCAGGTTCTCTGAAAGAGGAGACAATGCTGTTAATTGTTGAGCCCTCTCAGTGGCCCCACACATCTTTAAATTTTTAGAAGTATATGCGAGGCTGTGTTTATGTACATCATATGCAGACCATAAGAGGGATTTAGATTCTCCAGAATATGACACCCTCTTCTGGAGTGTCTGAAAGCAGCTACAGTGTACATATATCTAATAAATACATAAATAAATATATAAATAAACATTTTTTTTAAAAGGATAAGACAGAAAGAAAGACCAGGCAGGCCTGCCATCCTTATCACTGTCTGTATGTCTGTCTGTCTGATCCCCTGGAACTGGAGATGGGCCACCATATAGTTGCTGGTAGTTGATTCCAGGTACTCTGGAAGAGGAGACAATGCTGTTAATTGTTGAGCTTTTAGAGTGGCCCCACCCTTCTTTAAATTTTTAGAAGTATATGTGTGGCTGTGTTTATGTACATCATATGCAGACCATAAGAGGGATTTAGATTCTCCAGAATCTGACACCCTCTTCTGGAGTGTCTGAACAGCTACAGTGTACTTATATCTAATAATAAATAAATAAATAAATAAGTAAATAAATAAATAAATAAATAAACAATTTTTTTAAAAAAGGATAAGAAACAAAGAAAGACCAGGCAGGCCTGCCATCCTTATCACTGTCTGTCTGTCTGTCTGTCTGATCCCTTGGAACTGGAGATGGGCCACCTTTTAGGTGCTGGTAGTTGATCCCAGGTTCTCTGGAAGAGGAGACAATGCTGTTAATTGTTGAGTCCTTTCAGTGGCCCCACCTATTTATAATTTTTAGACGTATATGTGAGGCTGTGTTTATGTACATCATATTCAGACCATAAGAGGGATTTAGATTCTCTAGAATCTGACACCCTCTTCTGGAGTGTCTGAAGACGGCTACAGTGTACTTATATCTAATAAATACATAAATAAATAAATAAATAAATAAATAAATTAACATTTTTTAAAAAGTATAAGAAAGAAAGAAAAACCAGGCATGCCTGCCCTCCTTATCTCTGTCTGTCTGTCTGTCTGTCTGATCCCCTGGAACTGGAGATGGGCCACCATATAGTTGCTGGTAGTTGATCCCAGAAACTCTGGAAGAGGATACAATGCTGTTAATTGTTGAGCTTTTAGAGTGGTCCCACCCTTCTTCAAATTTTTAGAAATATATGTGAGGCTGTGTTTATGTACATCATATGCAGACCATAAGAGGGATTTAGATTCTCCAGAATCTGACACCCTCTTCTGGAGTGTCTGAAGACGGCTACAGTGTACTTATATCTAATAAATAAATAAATAAATAAATAAATAAATAAATAAATAAATAAATAAACATTTTTTAAAAAGTATAAGAAATAAAGAAAGACCTGGCAGGCCTGCCATCCTTGTCTGTCTGTCTGTCTGTCTGATCCCCTGGAACTGGAGATGGGCCACTATATAATTGCTGGTAGTTGATCCCAGGTTCTCTGGAAGAGGAGTCAGTGCTGTTAATTGTTGAGCCCTTTCAGTGGCCCCACCCATCTTTAAATTTTTAGAAGTATATGTGAGGCTGTGTTCATGTACATCATATGCAGACCATAAGAGGGATATAGATTCTCGAGAATCTGACACCCTCTTCGGGAGTGTTTGAAGACAGCTACAGTTTACTTATATCTAATAAATACATACTTAAATTAATAAACATTTTTTTAAAAGGATAAGAAAGAAGGAAAGACAAGGTAGGCCTGCCATCCTTAACTCTATCTGTCTGTATGTCTGTCTGTCTGTCTGATCCCCTGGAACTGGAGATGGGCCACCATATAGTTGCTGGTAGTTGATCCCAGGTTCTCTATAAGAGGAGACAATGCTGTTAATTGTTGATCCCTTTCATTGGCCCCACACATCTTTAAATTTTTAGATGTAAATGTGAGGCTGTGTGTATGTACATCATATGCAGACCATAAGAAGGATATAGATTCTCCAGAATCTGACACCCTCTTCTGGAGTGTCTGAAGACAGCTACAGTGTACGTATATCTAATAAATACATAAATAAATAAATAAATAAATAAATAAATAAATAAATAAATAAATAAATAAACAAACATTTTTTAAAAGGGATAAGAAAGAAAGAAAAACCAGGCAGGCCTGCCATCCTTGTCTGTCTTTCTCTCTGTCTGATCCCCTGGACCTGGAGATGGGCCACCATATAGTTGCTGGTAGTTGATCCCAGGTTCTCTGGAAGAGGAGAAAATGCTGTTAATTGTTGAGCGCTTTCAGTGGCCCCACCCATCGTTAAATTTTTAGTAGTATATGTGAGGCTGTGTTTATGTACATCATATGCAGACCATAAGAGGGATTTAGATTCTCCAGAATCTGACACCCTCTTCTGGAGTGTCTGAACAGCTGCAGTGTACTTATATATACTAAATAAATAAATAAATAAATAAATAAATAAACATTTTTTTAAAAAGGATAAGAAAGAAAGAAAAACCAGGCAGGCCTGCCATCCTTAGCACTGTCTGTATGTCTGTCTGTCTGATCCCCTGGAACTGGAGATGGGCCACCATATAGTTGCTGGTAGTTGATCCCAGGTTCTCTGGAAGAGGAGACAATGCTGTTAATTGTTGAGTGCTTTCAGTGGCCCCACCCATCGTTAAATTTTTAGTAGTATATGTGAGGCTGTGTTTATGTACATCATATGCAGACCATAAGAGGGATTTAGATTCTCCAGAATCTGACACCCTCTTCTGGAGTGTCTGAACAGCTGCAGTGTACTTATATATACTAAATACATAAATAAATAAATAAATAAATAAATAAATAAATAAATAAACATTTTTTTAAAAAGGATAAGAAAGAAAGAAAAACCAGGCAGGCCTGCCATTCTTAGCACTGTCTGTATGTCTGTCTGTCTGATCCCCTGGAACTGGAGATGGGCCACCATATAGTTGCTGGTAGTTGATCCCAGGTACTCTGGAAGAGGAGACAATGCTGTTAATTGTTGAGCTTTTAGAGTGGCCCCACCCTTCTTTAAATTTTTAGAAGTATATGTGAGGCTGTGTTTATGTACATCATATGCAGACCATAAGAGGGATTTAGATTCTCCAGAATCTGACACCCTCTTCTGGAGTGTCTGAACAGCTACAGTGTACTTATATCTACTAAATAAATAAATAAATAAATAAACATTTTTTTAAAAAGGATAAGAAAGAAAGAAAGACCAGGCAGGCCTGCCATCCATATCTCTGCATGTCTGTCTGTCTGTCTATCTGATCCAAGGGAACTGGAGATGGGCAACCATATAGTTGCTGGTAGTTGATCCAAGGTTCTCTGGAAGAGGAGACAATGCTCTTAATTGTTGAGCCCTTTCAGTGGCCCCACACTTCTTTAAATATGTAGAAGTATATGTGAGACTGTGTTTATGTACATCATATTCAGATTATAAGAGGATTTAGATTCTCCAGAATCTGAAACCCTCTACTGGAGTGTCTGAAGACAGCTACAGTGTACTTATATATAATAAAAACATAAATAAATAAATAAATAAATAAACATTTTTTAAAAAGGATAAGAAAGAAAGAAAGACCAGGCAGGCCTGCCATCCTTATCTCTGTCTATCTGTCTGTCTGTCTGATCCCCTGGAACTGGAGATGTGCTACCATATAGTTGCTGGTAGTTGATCCCAGGTACTCTGGAAGAGGAGACAATGCTGTTAATTGTTGAGCTTTTAGAGTGGCCCCACCCTTCTTTAAATTTTTAGAAGTATATGTGAGGCTGTGTTTATGTACATCATATGCAGACCATAAGAGGGATTTAGATTCTCCAGAATCTGACACCCTCTTCTGGAGTGTCTGAACAGCTACAGTGTACTTATATCTACTAAATACATAAATAAATAAATAAATAAATAAATAAATAAATAAATAAATAAATATTTTTTAAAAAGGATAAGACAGAAAGAAAGACCAGGCAGGCCTGCGATCCATATCTGTCTGTCTGTCTGTCTGTCTGTCTATCTGATCCCTGGGAACTGGAGATGGGCCACGAATAGTTGCTGGTAGTTGATCCCAGGTCCTCTAAATAGGAGACAATGCTGTTAATTGTTCAGCCCTTTCAGTGGCCCCACCCATCTTTAAATTTCTAGAAGTAAATGTGATGCTGTGTTTATGTACATCATATTCAGACCATTAAAGAAGGATTTATATTCTCCAGAATCTGACACCGTCTTTTGGAGTGTCTATGACAGATACAGTGTACTTATATCTAATAAATACATAAATAAAGAAATAAACATTTTTTAAAAACGATAAGAAAGAAAGAAAGACCAGGCAGGCCTGCCATCCTTATCTCTGTCTGTCTGTCTGTCTGTGTGATCCTCTGGAACTGGATATGGGCCACCATAGAGTTGCTTGTAGTTGATCCCAGGTTCTCTGGAAGAGGAGACAATGCTGTTAATTGTTGAGCCCTTTCAGTGGCCCCACCCATCTTTAAATTTTTAGAAGTATATGCGAGGCTGTGTTTATGTACCGAATATGCAGACCATAAGAGGGATTTAGATTCTCCAGAATCTGACACCCTCTTCTGGAGTGTCTGAAGACAGCTACAGTGTACTTATATCTAATAAATTCATAAATAAACAAATAAACATTTTTAAAAAATGATAATAAAGAAAGAGAGACCAGGCAGGCCTGCCATCCTTGTCTGTCTGTCTGTCTGTCTGATCCCCTGGAAATGGAGATGGGCCACCATATAATTGCTGGTAGTTGATCCCAGGTTCTCTGGAAGAGGAGTCAGTGCTGTTAATTGTTGAGCCCTTTCAGTGGCCACACCCATCTTTAAATTTTTAGAAGTATTTTTGAGGCTGTGTTCATGTACATCATATGCAGACCATAAGAGTGATATAGATTCTCGAGAATCTGACACCCTCTTCGGGAGTCTTTGAAGACAGCTACAGTTTACTTAAATCTAATAAATACATACTTAAATTAATAAACATTTTTTAAAAAGGATAAGAAAGAATGAAAGACCAGGTAGGCCTGCCATCCTTAACTCTATCTGTCTGTATGTCAGTCTGTCTGTCTGATCCCCTGGAACTGGAGATGGGCCACCATATAGTTGCTGTTAGTTGATCCCAGGTTCTCTGGAAGAGGAGACAATGCTGTTAATTGTTGAGCCCTTTCAGTGGCTCCACCTATCTTTAAATTTTTAGAAGTATATGTTAGGCTGTGTTTATGTACATCATATGCAGACCATAAGAGGGATATAGATTCTCCAGAATCTGACACCCTCTTCTGGAGTGTCTGAAGACAGCTACAGTGTACTTATATCTAATAAATACATAAATAAATAAATAAATAAATAAACATTTTTTAAAAGGGATAAGAAAGAAAGAAAAACCAGGCAGGCCTGCCATCCTTGTCTGTCTTTCTCTCTGTCTGTCTGTCTTGCCTAGCCCCTTGAGTAGCCTAGCCTAGTCCCTTGCCTTGACTAGCCCAGCCCCTTGCCTAGCCTAGCCTAGCCCAGCCCTGCCTTGCCTAGCCCTGCCTATCCCTGTCTTTAACCAGGCTGGCCTCGAACTCAGAAACTGACTGCCTCTGCCTCCAGAGTGCTCTCATCAAGAGCTCGAGCCACCACTGACTGTTGGGTTTTCTAAGTCTTACATAGGTATGGTCTGTTTCTCAGCTGTGAAACCCTAATTAACACATGTAGTATGTCCTAGGTCAGCCATAGCTACAGACTGAGGCCTTTTCTAAAACAAAACAAAAGAAAACAAAAAATAGAAATAATAAAATAAATAAATTAAGCAACCACATGATATCTTTTCTTTCTTTCAATGATACTCAGAACTTGAAGCAGTTCACCCATGAGACCTCAGCTCCGGACATTGAGTCTCTTTCCCTAACAAGTATTATGGCTGAACCTAAGGGGTTCTACTGCTGATTTGTGTCCCCCACTTTAAAAAAATAGTTGTTTTCAAAGGCTGCAAGTTCTTAGCCCTGTTCCTTGTTACAGTTGAGTCACAGCCCTGAAAGTTCAGTGGTAGTTAAAGGCACTGAGAAGGGCTTCCTATAGACATCAAAGGCCAAGTCTTTGTTTTTAAAAAGTTAATCTGGATTCCCCCACCCCCTGGCATCCTTAGAATTCCTAGAAAGGAAGGCAGGGACCTGGGCAGAAGGGTGCAAGGCTACTGGTGTTTGTAAGTGGTAACAGAAAGCTTTCTCTTGTTGGTACCCTACCCCAAGTTACACTGTCACTTCTTTTTCCTAGTTGTTGTTTTGTCGGTTTGTATTCTCAACATAGACCCTTTTCCTTCCTAACCTTGGCTGTCCTGAACCTTACTGTCCTTGAACTCAGTGATTTGCCTGTCTTGCTGGGATGAAACTGTGAGCTACCATCCAGAAGGAAGCACCCTGCTGAGGTTAGATTGGGGTCTCTTCCATTTTCCTCTATGAACATGCATATGACAGGCCTGTTCTTTCTTTTTTACTTTTCCTTTTCTTTTTAAAGATTTATTTATTTATTATATTTAAGTATGCTGTAGCTATCTTCAGACAGTCCAGAAGAGGGTGTCAGATTCTGAAGAATCTAAATCATTCTTATTGTCTGCATATGATGTATATAAACACAGCCTCACATATACTCAAAAAAAAAAAAAAAGAAAGATGTGGCTACAGAGAGGGCTCAACAATTAAGAGCATTGTCTCCTCTTCCAGAGAACCTGGGCTCAATTACCAGTATTATATATGGTGGCCCATCTCCAGTTCCAGGGGATCTAATACTCTGTTCTGGAGTCTGTGGGCACAGCATACACATGCAAAACATTCTTACACAATCATTGAGAGAGGAGAGAGAGGGGTTGAGAGAGAGGGGAGGTAATCATACCTCCTGACAAGTTTGAAGACCTGAGCTTCATCACTCACACAAATAAATAAATGCAAAATATTTTTTTATAAATAAACTCTGCCATTGCCCTTTAAAAATTCCTAGAAAACAAGTTTTATAAGCAACAGTTTTATTTACTATATCTAAAGGACAGTCATGAGCATATTCAATAAATAGAAAAAGGCCTGTTAGTCTTAGAAATGGAATGGACAAACCAAGGAAGGTTTGCAATTACATAATGAGGCATCTCAGCCCAGCTCTAAGGTTGGAAATAAGACTGGAGAATAGGATACACCTGAAGACAGCCATCCATTGTTTTTTGTTTTGGAGGCTGAAAGGATACACCTGAAGACAGCCAATGCTGTGTGATGGTGATCTGGTATTTTTTTTTTTTAATTTTTAAAAACTTTAACACTTTTTATAAAACTTTTATAAAAACTTTTTCTTTCTTTCTTTTCTTCTTTCCTTTCTTTCTTTCCTTCTTTCCTTTCTTCCTTTCCTCACCCTAGCCCCTACCCTAGCCCTGTCTTTCACCAGGGTGGACTCGAACTCAGAAACTGACTGCCTCTGCCTACAGAGTGCTCTCATTAAGAGCTTGAGCCACCACTGAATGTAGGGTTTTCTAAGCCTTACCTTGCTCTTGGTGTCTGTTCTCAGCTGTGAAACCCTAATTAACACAAGTAGGCAGTCCTGGGTCAGCCAGAGCTACAGACAGAGGACTTCTCTAAAAACAAATAAAACAAAACAAAACAACAAATAGAAATAATAAAATACATAAATTAAGCAACCACAGCATAGCTTTTCTCTATCTAGGTGGTACTCAGAAATTCCAGCAGTTGGCCTGTGACACCTCAGCTCAGTATATGTGAGGCTGTGTTTATGTACATCATATGCAGACCATAAGAGGGATTTACATTCTCCAGATTCTGACACCCTCCTCTGGAGTGTCTAAAGAAAGCTACAGTGTACTTATATCTAAGAAATACATAAATAAATAAATAAATAAATAAATATTTTTTAAAAAGGATAAGAAAGAAAGAAAGACCAGGCAGGCCTGCCATCTTTATCTCTGCCTGTCTGTCTGTCTGTCTGATCCCCTGGAACTGGAGATGGGCCACCTTGTAGGTGCTGTAGTTGATCCGAGGTTCTCTGGAAGAGGAGACAATGCTGTTATTTGTTGAGCCCTTTCAGTGGCCCCACCCATTTTTAATTTTTAGAAGTATATGTGAGGCTGTGTTTATGTACATCATATTCAGACCATAAGAGGGATTTAGATTCTCCAGAATCTGACACCATCTTCTGGAGTGTCTGAAGACGGCTACAGTGTACTTATATCTAATAAATAAATAAATAAATAAATAAACATTTTTAAAAAAGTATAAGAAATAAAGAAAGACCAGTCAGGCCTGCCATCTTTATCTCTGTCTCTCTGTCTGTCTGTCTGTCTGATCCCTTGGAACTGGAGATGGGCCACCATAAGGTGCTGGTAGTTTATCCCAGGTTCCCTGAAAGAGGAGACAATGCTGTTAATTGTTGAGCCCTCTCAGTGGCCCCACACATCTTTAAATTTTTAGAAGTATATGTGAGGCTGTGTTTATGTACATCATATGCAGTCCATAAAAGGGATTTAGATTCTCCAGAATCTGACACCCTCTTCTGGAGTGTCTGAAGACAGCTACAGTGTACTTATATCTAATAAATACATAAATAAATATATAAATAAACATTTTTTTTAAAAAGGATAAGAAAGAAAGAAAGACCAGGCAGGCCTGCCATCCTTATCACTGTCTGTATGTCTGTCTGTCTGATCCCCTGGAACTGGAGATGGGCCACCATATAGTTGCTGGTAGTTGATCCCATGTACTCTGGAAGAGGAGACAATGCTGTTAATTGTTGAGCCCTTTCAATGGCTCCACACTTCTTTAAATATTTAGAAGTATAAGTGAGGCTGTGTTTATGTACATCATATTCAGATTATAAGAGGATTTAGATTCTCCAGAATCTGACACCCTCTACTGGAGTGACTGAAGACAGCTACAGTGTACTTATATATAATAAATACATAAGTAAATAAATAAATAAATAAACATTTTTTAAAAAGGATAAGATAGAAAGTAAGACCAGGCAGGCCTGCCATCCTTATCTCTGTCTGTCTGTCTGTCTGTCTGTCTGATCCCCTGGAACTGGAGATGGGCTACCATATAGTTGCTGGTAGTTGATCCCAGGTTCTCTTAAAGAGGAGACAATGCTGTTAATTGTTGAGCCCTCTCAGTGGCCCCACCCATCTTTAAATATTTAGAGGTATATGTGAGGCTGTGTTTATGTACATCATATGCAGACCATAAGAGGGATTTAGATTCTCCAGAATCTGACACCCTCTTCTGGAGTGTCTGAAGACAGCTACAGTGTACTTATATCTAATAAATACATAAATAAATATATAAATAAACATTTTTTAAAAAGGATAAGAAAGAAAGAAAGACCAGGCAGGCCTGCCATTTTTATCACTGTCTGTATGTCTGTCTGTCTGATCCCCTGGAACTGGAGATGGGCCACCATATAGTTGCTGGTAGTTGATCCCAGGTACTCTGGAAGAGGAGACAATGCTGTTAATTGTTGAGCTTTTAGAGTGGCCACACCCTTCTTTAAATTTTTAGAAGTATATGTGAGGCTGTGTGGGGCCACTGACAGTCACATAGAGAGACAGAGAGAGACAGAGAGAGACAGAGAGAGACAAAGAAAGACAGAGAGAGACATAGAGAGACAGAGAGATACATTGAGAGAGACAGAGAGACAGAGAGAGACACAGAGAGAGACACAGAGAGACACAGAGAGAGACACACAGAGAGACAGAGACAGAAAGAGAGAGACAGAGAGAGACAGAGAGAGACAGAGATAGAGACAGAGAGAGACAAAGAGAGACAGAGAGACAGAGAGAGAGACAGAGAGAGACAGAGAAAGACAGAGTGAGACAGAGAGAGACACAGAGAGAGACATAGATACACAGAGTGAGAAAGAGAGAGAGACAGAGAGAGACAGAGAGAGAGACAGAGAGAGAGACAGAGAGAGACAGAGAGAGACAGAGTGAGACAGAAAGAGACACAGAGAGAGACAGAGAGAGACAAAGAAAAACACAGAGAGACAGAGAGAGACAGAGAGAGACAGAGAGAGACAGAGAGAGAGACAGAGAGAGACAGAGAGAGACAAAGAAAAACACAGAGAGAGACAGAGAGATACAGAGAGAGTCAGAGAGACAGAGAGAGACAGAGTTAGAGACAGAGAGAGACAGAGAGAGAAACAGAGAGAGACAGAGACACACAGAGAGAGACACAGAGAGAGACAGAGAGAGAGACACAGAGAGACAGAGACAGACAGAGAGAGACAGAGAGAGACAGAGATAGAGACAGAGAGAGACAGAGAGAGATAGAGAGAGACACAAAGAGACAGAGAGAGACAGAGAGAGACAAAGAAAGACACAGAGAGAGACAGAGAGAGACAGAGAGATACAGAGAGAGAGACAGAGAGAGACAGAAAGATACAGAAGGACAGAGAGAGACAGAGAGAGACAGAGAGACAGAGATAGAGACAGAGAAAGACAGAGAGAGACACAGAGAGAGACTGAGGGAGACAGAGAGAGAGACAGAGAGAGACATAGAAGAGACAAAGAAAGACACAAGAGAGACAGAGAGAGTCAGACATAGAGACAAAGAAAGACAGAGGGAGACACTGAGAGAGAGAGACAGAGAGAGACAGAGAGATACAGACAGAGAGACAAAGAGAGACAGAGAGACACAGAGAGACACAGAGAGACACAAAGAGAGACAGAGAGAGACACAGAGAGACACAGAGAGAGACACAGAGAGACACAGAGAGACACAGAGAGATACAGAGAGAGAGACAAAGAGAGACAGAGAGAGACAGAGAGACAGAGAGATACAGACAGAGAGATACAGACAGAGAGACAAAGAGAGACAGAGAGACACAGAGAGACACAGAGAGACACAGAGAAAGACAGAGAGAGACACAGAGAGAGACTGAGGGAGACAGAGAGAGAGACAGAGAGAGACATAGAAGAGACAAAGAAAGACACAGAGAGAGACATAGAGAGACAGAGAGATACATTGAGAGAGACAGAGATAGACAGAGAGAGACAGAGAGAGACACAGAGAGAGACAGAGAGACACAGAGAGACACAGAGAGACACAGAGAGAGACACAGAGAGACACAGAGAGACACAGAGAGAGACACAGAGAGACACAGAGAGACACAGAGAGATACAGAGAGAGAGACAAAGAGAGACAGAGAGAGACAGAGAGAAAGAGAGAGACAGAGAGAGTCAGAGAGAGACAGAGATAGAGACAGAGAGAGACAGAGAGAGGGACAGAGAGAGACAGAGACAGAGTGAGAAATACAGAGAGAGACAGAGTTAGAGAGAGAGACAGAGAGAGACAGAGAGAGAGACAGAGACAGAGACAGAGAGAGAGACAGAGAGAGACAGAGTGAGACACAGAAAGAGAGAGACAGAGAGAGACAAAGAAAGACACAGAGAGAGACATAGAGAGACAGAGAGATACATTGAGAGAGACATAGAGAGACAGAGAGAGACAGAGATAGAGACAGAGAGAGACAGAGAGAGACACAGAGAGAGACAGAGAGACACAGAGAGACACAGAGAGAGACACAGAGAGACACAGAGAGAGACAGAGATAGACATAGACAGACAGAGACAGACAGAGAGAGACAGAGAGAGACAGAGATAGAGACAGAGAGAGACAGAGAGTGAGACAGAGAGAGACAGAGAGAGAGACACCGAAAGACAGAGAGAGACAGAGAGAGACAATGAAAGACACAGAGAGAGACTAAGAGAGACAGAGAGAGACAGAGAGAGACAGAGAGAGACAGAGAGAGACAAAAAAAGACACAGAGAGAGACAGAGAGTGATATAGATAGAGAAAAAGAAAGACAGAGAGAGACACAGAGAGAGAGACAGAGAGAGACAGAGAGAGACAGAGAGATACAGAGAGAGAGACAAAGAGAGACAGAGAGAGAGACAGAGTGAGACAGAGAGAGAGAGAGAGACTGAGAGAGACAAAGAAAGACACAGAGAGAGACAGAGAGAGACAGAGAGATACATTGAGAGAGACAGAGAGAGACAGAGATAGACAGAGAGAGACAGAGAGAGACACAGAGAGAGACAGAGAGACACAGAGAGACACAGAGAGACACAGAGAGAGACAGAGAGAGACACAGAGAGACACAGAGAGAGACACAGAGAGACACAGAGAGACACAGAGAGATACAGAGAGAGAGACAAAGAGAGACAGAGAGAGACAGAGAGAAAGAGAGAGACAGAGAGAGTCAGAGAGAGACAGAGATAGAGACAGAGAGAGACAGAGAGAGGGACGGAGAGAGACAGAGACAGAGTGAGAAATACAGAGAGAGACAGATTTAGAGAGAGAGACAGAGAGAGACAGAGAGAGAGACAGAGACAGAGACAGAGAGTGAGACAGAGAGAGACAGAGTGAGACACAGAGAGAGAGAGAGACAGAGAGAGACAAAGAAAGACACAGAGAGAGACATAGAGAGACAGAGAGATACATTAAGAGAGACATAGAGAGACAGAGAGAGACAGAGAGAGACAGAGATAGAGACAGAGAGAGACAGAGAGAGACAGAGAGAGACAGAGAGATAGACAGAGAGAGACAGAGAGAGACAATGAAAGACATAGAGAGAGACAGAGAGACACAGAGAGACACAGAGAGAGAGACAGAGAGAGACAGAAAGAGTCAGAAGGACAGAGAGAGACAGAGAGAGATAGAGATAGAGACAGAGAAAGACAGAGAGAGACACAGAGAGAGACAGAGAAAGACAGAGAGTGAGACAGAGAGAGACAGAGAGAGACAAAGGAAGACCCAGAGAAAGACAGAGAGAGACAGAGATAGAGACAGAGAAAGACAGAGAGAGACACAGAGAGAGAGAGACAGAGAGAGACAGAGAGAGACAGAGAGATAAAGAGAGAGACAGAGAGAAAGAGAGAGACAGAGAGAGTCAGAGATAGACAGAGATAGAGACAGAGAGAGACAGAGAGAGGGACAGAGAGAGACAGAGACAGAGTGAGAAAGACAGAGAGAGACAGAGATAGAGAGAGAGAGACAGAGAGAGACACAGAGAGAGACAGAAAGAGACAGAGAGAGACAAAGAAAGACACAGAGAGAGACATAGTGAGACAGAGAGATACATTGAGAGAGACAGAGAGAGACAGAGAGAGACAGAGACACAGAGAGAGACAGAGAGACAGAGAGAGAGACAGAGAGATACAGAGATAGAGACAGAAGGGACAGAGAGAGACAGAGAGAGACCGACAGAGTGACAGATGGAGACAGAGAGAGACAGAGACAGATAGAGTTAGACAGAGAGAGACAGAGAGAGAGAGATAGAGAGAGAGACAGAGAG
Source organism: Mus caroli (assembly GCF_978045245.1). NCBI lineage: Eukaryota > Metazoa > Chordata > Mammalia > Rodentia > Muridae > Mus > Mus caroli. The sequence goes on along the minus strand of NW_028227385.1, from coordinate 168,623 downwards.
GGACAGAGTGACAGAGAGAGACAGAGAGAGACACAGATAGAGACAGAGAGATACAGAGTGAGGGACAGAGAGAGACAGAGAGAGACAGATAGAGACAGAGAGACAGATAGAGACAGAGAGAAACAGAGAGAGACAGAGTGACAGAGAGAGACAGAGAGAGACAGAGACAGAGAAAGAGAGAGAGAGACAGAGAGAGACAGAGAGAGTCAGATAGACAGAGAGAGACAGAGAGAGACAGTGAGAGACAGAGAGAGACAGAGTGACAGAGAGAGACAGAGAGAGACAGAGATAGAGACAGAGAGAGACAGAGAGAGGGAAAGAGAGAGACAGAGAGAGACAGAGAGAGACAGAGAGAGACAGAGAGAGAGACAGAGACAGAGAGAAACAGAGAGAGACAGGGATAGAGAAAGAGAGAGACAAAGAGAGACATAGAGAGAGAGACAGAGAGAGACAGAGAGAGACAGAGCGAGACAAAGAAAGACACAGAGAAAGACAGAGACAGAGAGATACAGAGATAGAGACAGAGAGTGACAGATAGACAGAGAGAGACAGAGAGAGACAGAGAGAGACAGAGTTACAGAGAGAGACAGAGAGAGACAGAGATAGAGACAGAGAGAGACAGAGAGAGGGAAAGAGAGAGACAGAGAGAGAGAAGGAGAGAGACAGAGAGAGACAGAGAGAGAGACAGAGAGAGACAGAAAGAGTCAGAAGGACAGAGAGAGACAGAGATAGAGACAGAGAGAGACAGAGAGAAAGAGAGAGACAGAGAGAGTCAGAGAGAGACAGAGACAGAGTGAGAAAGACAGAGAGAGACAGAGATAGAGAGAGAGACAGAGAGAGACACACAGAGAGACAGAGAGAGACAGAGAGAGACAAAGAAAGACACAGAGAGAGACATAGAGAGAGAGATACATTGAGAGAGACAGAGAGAGACAGAGAGAGACAGAGAGAGATAGAGAGAGACGCAGAGAGAGACAGAGAGAGACAGAGAGACAGAGAGAGACAAAGAAAGACACAGAGAGAGACAGAGAGAGACAGAGAGAGAGACAGAGAGAGACAGAGAGAGACAGATAGACAGAGAGAGACAGAGAGAGACAGAGAGAGACAGAGTGACAGAGAGAGACATAGAGAGAAAGAGATAGAGACAGAGAGAAGGAAAGAAAGAGACACACAGAGAGATAGAGACAGAGAGAAACAGAGAGAGACAGAGATAGAGAAAGAGAGAGACAGAGAGAGACAGAGAGAGTTACAGAGAGAGACAAAGAGAGACAGAGAGAGACAAAGAAAGACACAGAGAGAGACAAAGAGAGACAGAGAGATACAGAGAGAGAGAAAGAGAGAGACAGAGAGAGACATAAAGAGAGAGACAGAGAGAGACAGGGAGAGACAGAGAGAGACAAAGAAAGACAGAGAGAGAGACAGAGAGGGACAGAGAGAGACAGAGAGAGACAGAGTGACAGAGAGAGACAGAGAGAGACAGAGATAGAGACAGAGAGAGACAGAGAGAGGGAAAGAGAGAGACAGAGAGAGAGAGACAGAGAGAGACAGAGAGAGAGACAGATAGAGACAGAGAGAAATAGAGAGAGACAGAGATAGAGAAAGAGAGAGACAGAGAGAGACATAGAGAGAGAGACAGAGAGAGACTTTCCACTTTTTCAGGTTTTCTTGCCATATTCCGGTTCCTTCAGTGTGAGTTTTTAATTTTCTAATTCTTTCAGGGTTTTTTGCCATATTCTGGGTCCTACAGCGTGTATTTTTAATTTTCCAAGTTTTTCAGGGTTACTCAGCATATTTTGGGTCCTACAGTGTGATTTTTTTCATTTTCCACCTTTTTCAGGTTTTCTTGCCAATTTCGGGGTACTTCAGTGTGAGTTTTTAATATTCCACTTTTTACAGGGTTAATCGCCATATTCTGCGTCCTACAGTGTGATTTTTAAATTTTCCACGATTCTCAGGGTTTCTCGCCATATTCAGGTCCTACAGTTTGATTTTTTTAATTTTAAACGTTTTTAAGTTTTTTTCGTCATGTTCTGGGTCCTACAGTTTGATATTCTCATTATCCAACTTTTTCAGATTTTCTCAGCATATTCTGGGTCCTACATTGTGAATTTTTAATTTTCCACGTTTTTCAAGGTTTCTTGCCATATTCTGGTCCTATAGTGTGATTTTCTCATTTTCCTCCTTTTTCAGTGTTTCTCGCCATATTCTGGGTCCTACAGTGTGAATATTTAATTTTCCATGTTTTTCATGTTTTCTCGCCATATTCTGGGTCCTTCAGTTTGTGTTTTTAATTTTCCTCGTTTTTCAGGTTTTCTCACCATATTCCCGGACCTTCAGTGTGAATTTTTAATTTTCCATGTTTTTCAGGTTTTTTCGTCATATTCTGGGTCCTAGAGTGTGATTTTCTCATTTCCACGTTTTTTAGGATTTCTCCCCATATTCGGGGTCCTTCAGTGTGAGTTTTTGATTTCCTACTTTTTCAGGGTTTCTCAATATATTCTGGTTCCTACAGCGTGTATTTTATTTTTCCAAGTTTTTCAAGGGTTTCTAGGCATATTCTGGGTCCTACAGTGTGATTTTCTCATTTTTCACCTTTTTCAAGTTTTTTCGCTATTCTGGGTTCTACATGTGATTTTCTCATTTTCCACCTTTTTCAGGTTTTCTCGATATATTCCGGGTCCTTCAGTGTGAATTTTTAATTTTCCACGTTTTTCAGGGTTTCTCGGCATATTCTGTTTCCTGCAGTGTGATTTTCTCATTTTCCAAGTTTTTCAGGTTTTTTCGTAATTCTGGGTCTTACAGTGTGATTTTCTCATTTTTCACCTTTTGCAGGGTTTCTTGCCATATTCTGGGTCCAACAGAGTGTATTTTTAATTTACCACGTTTTTCCGGTTTCTCACCATATTCTGGGTCCAACAGCGCGTATTTTCAATTTTCCACGTTTTTCAGGGTTTCTCGGCATATTCTGGGTCCTAAAGTGTGATTTTCTCATTTTCGAAGTTTTTCAAGTTTTTTCTCAATTCTGGGTCCTACAGTCATTTATTCTCATTTTCCACCTTTTTCAGGTTTTCTCGCCATATTCGGGGTCTTTCAGTGTGAATTTTTAGTTTTTTACTTTTTTCAGGTTTTCTTGCCATATTCTGGGTCATTCAGTGTGAGTTTTTAATTTTACACGTTTTTCAGGTTTTTTCGTCATATTCTGGGTACTACAGTGTGATTTTTCTCATTTTCTCGTTTTTCAGGTTTTCTTGCCATATTCCAGGTCCTTCAGGGTGAATTTTTAATTTTCCATATTTTTCAGTATTTCTTGCCATATTCTGGGTAATACAGTGTGAATTTTTAATTTTCCACTTTTTTCATGGTTTCTCGCCATATTCTGTGTCCGACAGTGTGAATTTTTAATTTTCATGTTTTTCAGGGTTACTCAGCATATTCTAGGTCCTGCAGTGTGATTTTCTCATTTTCCACGTTTTATAAATTTTTTCGTAATTCTGGGTCCTACAGTGTGATTTTCTCATTTTCTACGTTTTTCATGTTTTTTCGCAATTCTGTGTCCTACAGTGTGATTATTCTCTATTTCCACCTTTTTCAGGTATTCTTGCCATATTCAGGGTCCTTCCGTGTAAGTTTTTAATTTTCTACTTTTTTCAGGGTTTCCTGTCATAATCTGGCTCCTTCAAAGCATATTTTTATTTTTCCTCGTTTTTCTGGGTTTCTCAGTATATTCTGGGTCCTACAGTGTATTTTTCTCATTTTTAAACATTTTCAGATTTTCTCACCATATTCGGGGTCCTACAGTGTGAATTTTTAATTTTAATCGTTTTTAAGTTTTTTTCATCATATTCTGGGTCCTACAGTTGATTTTGTCATTAACCACCTTTTTCATGTTTTCTCACCATATTCGTGGTCCTTCAGTGTGAGTTTTTAGTTTTTTAGTTTTTTCATGGTTTGTTGCCATATTCTGGGTCCTACAGCGTGTATGTTTAATTTTGCACATTTTTCAGGGTTTCTCGGCATATTCTGGGTCCTACAGTGTGATTTTCTCATTTTCGACGTTTTTCAATTTTTTTTCGCAATTCTGGGTCCTATAGTGTGATTTTCTCATTTTCCACCTTTTTCAGGTTTTCTCGACATATTCAGGGTCCTTCAGTGTGAGATTTAAATTTTTTACTTTTTTCAGTGTTTCTCGCCATATTCTGCATCCTACAGTGTGAATTTTAAATTTTTCACGTTTTTCAGGTTTTCTTGCCATGTTCTGTGTCCTACAGTATGAATTTTTAATTTTAAACCTTTTTAAGTTTTTTTCGTCATATTCTGGGTCCTTCAGTGTGATTTTCTCATTTTCCAACTTTTTCAGGTCTTCTCGGCATATTCTGAGTCCTACAGTGTGAATTTTCGATTTTCCACGTTTTTCAAGTTTTCTTGCCATATTCTGTTCCTAGAGTGTGAATTTTTAATTTTCCACTTTTTTCAGTGTTTCTCTCCCTATCCTGGGTTCTACTTTGTGAATATTTAATTTTCCATGTTTTTCAGGTTTTCTCGCCATATTCTGGGTCCTTCAGTGTGAGTTTTTAATTTTCCTCGTTTTTCAGGTTTTCTCGCCATATTCAAGGTCATACAGTGTGATTTTCTCATTTCCACGTTTTTCTTATTTTCTTGCCATATTCCAGGTTCTTCAGTGTGAATTTTTAATTTTCCACGTTTTTCAAGGTTTCTTGCCATATTCTGGTCCTTTAGAGTGAATTTTTAATTTTCAAGATTTTACAGTTTCTCAAAATATTCTGTGTCCTCCAGTGTGAATATTTAATTTTCTAGGTTTTACAGGTTTTCTTGCCATATTCTGGGTCCTTCAGTGTGAGATTTTAATTTTCCTCATTTTTCAGTTTTGCTCGCTATATCCGGGTCCTTGAGGGTGAATTTTTATTTTTCCACATTTTTCAGGTTTCTTCGTCATAATCTGGTTCTACAGTGTGATTTTTTCATTTCCATGTTTTTCAGGTTTTCTCGCCATATTTGGGGTCCTTCAGTGTGAGTTTTTTAATTTCTAGTTTTTAAGGTTTTCTTGCCATATTCTGGGTACTACAGTGTGAATTTTAAATTTTCCACGTTTTTAAGTTATTTCGTCATATTCTGATTATTACAGTGTGATTTTCTCGTTTTTTTCCTTTTTCAGTGTTTCTCGCCATATTCAGGGTCCTATAGTGTGAATATTTAATTTTCAATGTTTTTCAGGTTTTCTCAGCATATTCTGGCTCCTGCAGTGTTATTTTCTCGTTTTCAACCTTTTTCAGGTTTTCTCACAATTCTGGGTCCTACATGTGATTTTCTCATTTTCCACCTTTTTCAGGTTATCTCGCCATAATCTAGGTCCTACAGTGTGAGTTTTTAATTTTCCTCGTTTTTTCAGGTTTTCTCGCCATATTCTGATTCCTTCAGTGTGAATTTTTAATTTTCCACGTTTTCCAGGTTTTTTCATCATATTCTGGGTCCTACAGTGTGATATTCTCGTTTCCAAGTTTTTCAGGATTTCTTGCCATATTCCAGGTCCTGCAGTGTGAATTTTTAATTTTCCACGTTTTTCAGTATTTCTCCCCATATTTTGGGTAATACAGTGTGAATTTTTAATTTTCCTCGTTTTTCAGGTTTTCTCGCCAAATTCCGGGTCCTTCAGTGTGAATTTTTAATTTTCCCACGATTTTCAGGGATTCTCAGCATATTCTGGGTCCTGCAGTGTGATTTTCTCATTTTCCACCTTTTTCATGTTTTCTAGCCATATCCTCGTCCATCAGTGTGAGTTTATAGTTATCTACTTTTTTCAGGGTTGCTGGCCGTATTCTGGGTAATACAGTGTGAATTTTTATTGTCCAATTTTTTTCAAGGTTTCTCGCCATAATGTGGGTCTGACAGTGTGAATTTTTAATTTTCACGTTTTTCACGGTTTCTTGGCATATTTTGGGTCCTGAAGAGTGATTTTCTCATTTTCCACGTTTTTAAAGTTTTTTCGTAATTCTGGGTCCTACAGTGTGATTTTCTCATTTTCCACGTTTTTCAGGTTTTCTCGCCATATTCCGGGTCCTTCAGTGTGAGTTTTTAATTTTCTAATTCTTTCAGGGTTTCTTGCCATATTCTGGGTCCTACAGCGTGTATTTTTAATTTTCCACGTTTTTCAGGGTTACTCGGCCTATTCTGGGTCCTACAGTGTGATTTTCTCATTTTCCACCTTTTTCAGGTTTTCTCGCCATATTCCGGGTCCATCAGTGTGAGTTTATAGTTATCTACTTTTTTCAGGGTTGATTGCCATATTCTGGGTAATACAGTGAGAATTTTCATTGTCCAATTTTTTCATGGTTTCTCGCCATAATCTGGTTCCCCCAGCGTATATTTTTAATTTTCCACGTTTTCAGGGTTTCTCGGCATATTCTGGGTCCTACAGTGTGATTTTCTCATTTTTGATATTTTTCAAGTTTTTTGTTTTGCAATTCTGGTCCTACAGTGTGATTTTCTCATTTTCCACCTTTTTCAGGTTTTCTCGCCATATTCCGGGTCCTTCAGTGTGAGTTTTTAATTTTCTAATTCTTTCAGGGTTTCTTGCCATATTCTGGGTCCTACAGAGTGTATTTTTAATTTTCCACGTTTTTCAGGGTTACTCGGCCTATTCTGGGTCCTACAGTGTGATTTTCTCATTTTTGACATTTTTCAAGTTTTTTGTTTTGCAATTCTGGTCCTACAGTGTGATTTTCTCATTTTCCACCTTTTTCAGGTTTTCTCGCCATATTCCGGGTCCATCAGTGTGAGTTTATAGTTATCTACTTTTTTCAGGGTTGATTGCCATATTCTGGGTAATACAGTGAGAATTTTCATTGTCCAATTTTTTCATGGTTTCTCGCCATAATCTGGTTCCCCCAGCGTATATTTTTAATTTTCCACGTTTTCAGGGTTTCTCGGCATATTCTGGGTCCTACAGTGTGATTTTCTCATTTTTGATATTTTTCAAGTTTTTTGTTTTGCAATTCTGGTCCTACAGTGTGATTTTCTCATTTTCCACCTTTTTCAGGTTTTCTCGCCATATTCCGGGTCCTTCAGTGTGAGTTTTTAATTTTCTAATTCTTTCAGGGTTTCTTGCCATATTCTGGTTCCTACAGCGTGTATTTTTAATTTTCCACGTTTTTCAGGGTTACTCGGCCTATTCTGGGTCCTACAGTGTGATTTTCTCATTTTTGACATTTTTCAAGTTTTTTGTTTCACAATTCTGGATCCTACAGTGTGATTTTCTCATTTTCCACCTTTTTCAGGTTTTCTTGCCATTTTCGGGGTACTTCAGTGTGAGTTTTTAATATTCTACTTTTTACAGGGTTAATCGCCATATTCTGTGTCCTACAGTGTGATTTTTAAATTTTCCACGTTTCTCTGGGTTTCTCGCCATATTCTGGTCCTACAGTGTGAATTTTTAATTTTAAACGTTTTTAAGTTTTTTTTCGTCATGTTCTGTGTCCTACACTGTGAAATGCTCATTATCCAACTTTTTCAGGTTTTCTCAGCATATTCTGGGTCCTTCAGTGTGAATATTTAATTTTCCATGTTTTTCATGTTTTCTCGCCATATTCCGGGTCCTTCAGTTTGTGTTTTTAATTTTCCTCGTTTTTCAGGTTTTCTTGCCATATTCCCGGTCCTTCAGTGTGAATTTTTAATTTTCCTGGTTTTTCAGATTTTTTCGTCATATTCTTGGTCCTAGAGTGTGATTTTCTCATTTCCACGTTTTTCAGGATTTCTCCCCGTATTTGGGGTCCTTCAGTGTGAGTTTTTGATTTTCTACTTTTTCAGGGTTTCTCAATATATTCTGGTTCCTACAGCGTGTATTTTATTTTTCCACGTTTTTCAAGGGTTTCTCCGCATATTCTGGGTCCTACAGTGTGATTTTTTTTTTTATTTTTGACGGTTTTCAAGTTTTTTTCGCAATTCTGGGTCCTACAGTGTGATTTTCTCATTTTCCACCTTTTTTCAGGTTTTCTCGCCATATTCGGGGTCCTTCAGTGTGAGTTTCTAATTTCCTAGTTTTTCAAGTTTTTTCGTAATTCTAGGACCTACAGTGTGGTTTTCGCATTTTCCACCTTTTTCAGGTTTTTTTCGCCATATTTGGGGTCCTTCAGTGTGAGCTTTTAATTTTCTACATTTTTCAGGGTTTTTCGCCATATTCTGGGTCCTTCAGTGTGAATTTTTAATGTTCCTTGTTTTTCTGGTTTTCTTGCCATATTCCAGGTCCTTCAGTGTGAATTTTTACTTTTCCACGTTTT